>NC_050074.1:101968781-101973781 GCF_009764565.3 Dermochelys coriacea | reverse complement strand
ACATTTCTAGTGAACATTTTTGTGCCTCTGTCACAATACACCACACACTTGACTTTCAACTGCCAATTTCCTCTCAAAAGAAGCTGAAGACTTTGTAAGCAGGGATGGTGAAGATCAGGATTAAGGTGCACTAGCGAAGCTATATGATGAAGTGTCTGCCTGCACTATGCTTGGCTCTAACTACTGCTCAGAGTCTTTCATCTTTGTGAGCGCTAGATTCACATGAAATACAGAAAAATAATTTTGTTTTATATTTTTCTAGTTCAAAAAGCCTTTGAGCCAGAAGTATTTTATTAAATTCAGTAGATTTTTCTAATTAAGTAGGGTAACAGGAGTCAGTGTCAAACTAGTGTGTGCATACGCATGTGTATAGAGTGTATATTTAACAGACTTCATCTTGTATTATTTTCAAAAGCTTTTTAAAAATTGCTCACAGGTTTGCAGGCTCAAAAAACATTATTAGATTTGGAATGAACCTTGTTATACTATATGAAGCAACATAATAAAACTTGCAAGTCTTACAAAAAGTCAGAAAAGTTCAAACATTAACCAAGTTAACATTAAAATTGTTAGAAAACACAGGAATAGTAATTTGAGGGATAAAAGAAGGTAGAATTCATGTTATAAGTGCAAGTGATCTGGAAATAGATGTTTGTCTTGGACATTTTCAGGGAAGTGACATCATATAGTATGTCTATTGGGATATTAGTTCTACATTTTTCAGTCCAAATTTTGGCATTCAAGTTGGCAAAATTAGACTATTTTGTTAAACTGATCTTCAAGCCACCCACCTCCACAATGCATTACAACACACCTATGACACAACCCAAGAACAATGGGTGAAAAATGGGCTATAAAAACATGAATGGCCTGCTTCATGTAAAGTGGATTTTATAGTGCAGGTGTGCCTTCATTTATCGATACTGTAAAGCAGTGAGATCATGCCAGCAATAAAACACTACATTTGTAAAACAACAACAACAAAAAAATCTATTAATTAAAAATGTAATAGGAAGATAAAAAACTCAACAGGGTGTTTTATAAATATATTTGATATTTTGTCATCAGATGCTTTACATCATCTCACACGGAATTCAACCAATTTTATAAAGGACATTTGGAAAAATAAAAAGACTTAATTGAGCAGTAAAAGTATATACCACATTTAGGGAAAAACAGGCATGTAAAAATATCATTTTAATAAGAACTGTTTAAATTGCTAAAGCTGGGGGGTTTTCCTTCCCCCCTTAGGATATGAATGGGAAAAATTATTAATAGGAAATCCTGCTGGAGGTTTTATTGCCTATTTCCTTTCGGGAAGATGGCATTGTTCCTCTTTTCAAAAAGGGAAGGGGCGTAAAATAAGACTAGGCATATGACAGACATCCTTCAAAAGCTCAAATTGCAGGAGTATGCTGTTATGTATTTTTGTTACTTACACGGCAGGTCTGTTCTATTTTTAAGTAGGGCTGTGCTGCTGTGTAAATATCACTTCCCTAGAAAGGGTTCTTGGCAAAATGTTGTTTTGATTAAGGGAGATTTCTATTCTATTTTGTTCAGCTTCTTACAGTTCCTCAACCCAAAGCAGGGGGTTTTCCCCCCCTGCAGAGCTCCAGGACAGAGTAAAGTTTTATTCCCCCCATCAACATTTCCAGAAATTCTTACACGAGCAGTTAGGACTTGGGGAAAACCCACCTATTGATCTAAACTTTAAAGACATGTTGTGGGAGTTCATTTGTTAAATGAAAAAACACACAAACCTCTTCCATGTTTGCTAGGTAAAGGTCTTGTTCAAAGGCCTAAGCCTACAGACTCTTACTTCCCTGAGCAGTCCTTACTCAAGTGACTAAGAGTTGCAGAACTGGGTTAATAGGATTGGCCTCATTCAAGCCTTTGGGAATTTTGCCTGTGCAGAGACTGCAGACTAAGGCCATATGGACAGAAAAGCAGAGTAAAACATGTTGTGCCAGTTCTCCCCATGAGCACATGGAGGCGCAAAATACAACCTCTTTGCACTCACAGGGGTAGCTCCACCAAAAGGCTCCAGGAGGACAATAGTGGTAATATTACCCTCTGTTTTCAAAGGGCAGCTTTAAGATTCTGTAGGGCCTCTGTAGGAGCCCTACCAATATTGGGTAGCTGGGAGAGGCCATGGTAGTCTGACCTTGGCAATTTTTAAATTAAGATTAGATTTTTTCTAAAAGAGATGTTCTAGTTCAATCAGGAATTATTTCAGGAAAGTTCAATGGCCAGTGTTATCCAGGTACTACATGATCACAGAGGTCCCTTCTGGCCTTAGAATCTATGAGTCTACACTGGCCCTACCAACTTTAAGGCTGTGCCAGCTGACTCCAGGAACCTCAGTAGAGCTGATATTGAAGTCAGGCTGTGCAATTCTGCCTTAAACTCCAGAACACTTTAGCACTGTTGGGGATGCACACAGTACAAAGAGTTAATTTAGCTTATTCTTTAATCTCTCTTTATTGTATCCCCTCCCCAACTGCCATGATTACAGCTTGTGTCATCATGTTCAGCACAGATGTTTCAGCAGCTGTACATAGTGAGCACATTTTAAAATATTTTCTTCCTTTCTGACAGATTCTAGTGGTCTGGGAGCAATTCCCTATTCGTCTAATGAGGAATAGCACTGGGAGTGGCAGAAACTATCACAATGCACAAAACTTCCTAAGTTCACCATGGTATCTGATGTCTGCGATTGTATCAGCGAGGCAGCCAGGTTTGATTTTGAGATGAAATGGGTTCCCTTCTTTTAGAGCAGAATGACAAACACAGTAACTCACTGGAATATTATTATTTGTATTTTTGGGACTCAAAGCCCAGCTCAGAGATCAGGGCCCCATTAGTCTAGACAGCATACAATTGCAGAAATAAAAGACCTTATAATGCTAGTAATTATTCCCCAGAGCACTTTAAATATTAGAGACCATCAGCCCAGGGAAGCCAGTTTTCCAACTTTGATACCTAAATTTGGATTCTTATCACACATTTATGAACTCAAACTAGAATTTAGGTACTTAAAATGAGTATTTGGGCATAATATTAAGGGCCCTTTTAAATGTCTAAGTGCTAAATTAAGACATGGATATTTGGAAATGGAACCCTGAAGTCACTGTTTCTTTACCTCTTTCAGAACTAAGGATTAGGGAGTGGAAATTTAGGGTATGTTGACCCTGCAATTAAAAACCCCTAGCTGACCTGGCTAAGGGGATGTTTAATTGCACTGTCAATATTCAGGCTCGGGCTGGCACACAGGCTTTAGGACCCTAAAAGGTGGGAGGGTCCCAGAGCTCAGGCTGCAACCTAAGCTTAAATGTCTAGACCACAATTAAAGAGCCCCACAGCCTGAGTCCCGCAAGCCCAAGTCAGCTATGAGTGTCTAATTGCAGTGTAGACATACACTTAGTGGCTCATCTAAGTTTGAAGATAAGCAAACAATAGGTTTTACTTCCTACTCCAACAAGTTCTTCAGCACTACGTGTTCAGCTATCACATCATTTAGCGGTAGAAGGTTCAAAGCACCATGTCGTGTTCAATAGTATCATTGCTGGTTTTATTAGGTTGGCAATCAATTGCACTTTGTAGTGGATGTATTAGTTCTATGGTACCTGAATTTAGATATGCCAGTTTGGGTTTTTGGCTTGTCACAGCTCACTGTTATTATGATCATAGCTAACAGCCTTACACATATCTAGTATCGAAGCTTACTAAGTTCCCTTCAGTAGACAATGATTTTGGCATAGGGTAGGGGTCAAAGGAGTGCTATCAGTTATAAGTGTTCTTGCAGACATACCATCAGCATCGTTATTTTGCTCTAATTGTTTTTTTAAAATGTTATCTTCCCTAGACAGCAAAGCATAATGTTTCTTTGCCTCTTCCAGAATCTCTTCTTCTAATTCCTCTCTCTCTCTCTCTCATTCAGTATCAGGAGTTTATCCTGGAGATTCAGGGTCTGAACTGTGTCCAGGACTATTTCAGTAGCTAATACCATCACTTCTAACATCTGCTATCAGTTCTTTAGCATTTCTAAGAATCATCAGATGGCTCTTATTATTATTGGGGTTTTTTTTTTTAAATAATTAAGCAAGTAGAGAAGGAAAGTTCAGTAGGCTCTTGAGGTTGAATGACCATATCATTGTTTTTCTGAAATTAGCAACAAGTAACGTATTAGCCTAGCTGAGTGGCTTGTAGATGGCAACTGGACAAAAATATGCAAAAATGGATTTCAGAACTAGCTCACTTGTTGTAACACAATTCCAGAGCCTGCATTGGCCATCTCTCTCTTTTGAAATTTATCCATTTTCACTGTGTTTTACTGTAGTGCCACTCAACTTCTTTTACAACAGAGAATTAAGGGTTGAATGCACAACTGCAGCAGAGTTGCTCAGGGAGTGCAGACATAGGTGGCTTTACTCCAACTATATATCCTCTCAACCAACAATGGGGCTGGCTGGAGGTTAGTCATGTTCTCATGTTAAGTCAGAGCAGCCCTGAGGCTGTTTGAAGTCATACTGTTCCTCAAAAGTTCATTCTAACTGCAGAGGATTGTAGAAGACCAGCAGTGCCCATTTTGCCTATTTATACCCCATTCCAGGAAAGGAACAGGTCATCTCTGCATTACCTAGGGATTCCCCTTCATTGGAAAAAATCTACAAACTGGCCAGTTAAAACAGCCTTCTGTCTGCTTTGCAGTAGCAGCACAAAACAGAAAATGGGGTGGGGCTAGAGCAGCGCCAAGATCTCACCCAAAGTGTGTCCCAGCTATCATTTTTCTTAACTAGATTCAGATATAACAAAACACCCGAAGGGACTAAAATGTGATATTTGCTTCTTGAATTAGATACAAAACCAGCCTTCACACTGTCTTTCTCACCCTTGAAAAGAATAAAATAAAGGCATTCTATTAGGTTTCTTTTTATTTAATTATTTAAGTGTACTGTTCTCATGCTACCATTACCAGAATCACACTTACTGTTTCACAA
>NC_050074.1:101778781-101963781 GCF_009764565.3 Dermochelys coriacea | reverse complement strand
ACGCACACAGCGCCCCCCCTTCCCCCCGAGCAACAAAAGAAGAGAGATCAGTTTATAAATTTTTATTTTATAGGAGTATCCTACATTTACAATGCTGGTGTTTTTATCAATACCATTAAAGTAGAATTAAATTTGTGTACAACAATTTCAATAGCAAAGTTGTTTTAACCTAGCTATCATTAGGGTATAATTAACCTAGAGCAACAAATAGAGCAAAAAAATAGAGCAAAACCAACAGAAATTAAACACACTGTACAGTACACAGTGGTTATAAAATGGCACATCAGTGTGTTCAGTTTACCTGCTAGATCTCTCAAGAGGATAAAATCCAAGGGTGGAGCATATGACAGAAATATGCAATGATGTTTTTATGGGACTTTACATGCCATATCATGCCTGTGGTTACCAGAAGCTACCTCCTCCAGAATAAAAAATACCAAAAATGAAATACAAAACAAACATTTTATATTCCATAGATGTTAAACTTGTTTTCGGAAGACATTTTTTGTTTTCAGATCTGATCTACCTGTTGCAGGAGGCATTCAGACAGCAGTAACAGTTACTGCTTAAAATGGGACTAGAGACACTGAAGAATTTAGAACTGTATTTAGTGAAGTATTTTATTTACTTACTTACAATTTTCATCCTGCAATGCAAAGCCTTTATAAGGAAAAGCTCTTTGTAGTAAGTTCTTCTCCTACTGTCTGTAAGCCCTCATTTTTCAGCTCTCTGACTCCATTGCTCAACACTAAAGCCTACGAATATCCAGAAAGTGTCAGTCATAGCTAAAGATTCAGTATATTAAAACTATATTGGACTTAATATGCTTGGTTTGGGAAATTTGTTTTGCTTGCTGTAACCTATTGTAGATTGCTCTGAGCTTACCTCTGTTTGAATTAGAGGGTGCTTGCCTCATGAGCAGCTCAGACATTGGCCCATAAGACCGTGAAGCATAGCTGATTTTTGGAGTAACTACTAAGTAGTTTCTATAGTGATAATAATGTACTAGGTCCACCTATTGGGAATATATAAAATTAGAGAAAATTTCCATTTGCTTTGGTTCTCTTTCTAGACTAATTACAGTAACTGACATTCATTCCTATTCTGTTACCTTGATTATTTTAGAATAACCTGGTTATTAAGGCTTGGTCATGTTTCAAAATATACTGTAAAGTGACAACTTGTCATGTTGCCATCATCAAAACTGTAAAATTTCCACATTAGGGACACAATTTTCTCCAGATTCCTGGGTACTTTCCTTAGTGGGGGTCTGGAGAGAAGTAAGTATATGATGTCTTGTGCCTCTTTCCAGGCAAAGTATGCTTTCTAAAAAATCATTTTACTTTCAAATTCTCACATGACTTTTCTTAGCAACTAAGTTCAGTAAATCTCAATACCTGAACCACACACCCTTTTTGGATACTCTTATGCTTCCACCAAACATAGTGGAGAATGCTGAAGTAGGGAGTGGGGAGTTCTTCCCAGCAATTACAGAAGAGTCATTCTTCAACTAATTGACTCACATCATCAGAAAATGCTGAAGGGCTGATACAATGTCGAAGAATACCACCCTGTAAAAACGGCACAACCAAGCCACCTTAAAAATCCACATGTTTTTAAAGGAACTCCATTATATTAAATGGTATTCCTTCTATGGGGCAAGTGCACATGTATATATTTTATACCCATTCCTTTCTATCAGGAATTTCTCACAAAAGAATTGGTATCATAAAGGCTGGAGTCTACAAAAGTCAAATATGTAAAAGCCTCTGAACATGAGAAGGTGTATACACTAAGGCTGTCCAGAAGAACACTCGGCTGATGAACTGACAGATTGTGCAATTTTGCTGTGGTAATTACTCAATGGTTCAGCAAATCGTAAGTAAATACTTTGGAAATAATAATGTGTAATTGCAGATGCACATATGGCATATCCCTGTCTATTCCACAGCAGGTAAAGTAGCAGTACACCCAAACCTTCTTTATATTCCCTGAGGTCAGATACCACCACAGCTCTAAACAGCTGTGATTAGGAAGGGTACTTTGGGTATTGACATGCGAATGAGAATACCTTTGGAAAAGCTAGTAAGTGAAGGGAGGAGCAGGACCACTAGGCATTGCAGTCCTAGGAGAAAAACTAATAACATTAACAAATATGAATTCCCTGTGTTCCTTCTATCTCATACTAAACTCAGCATCTTTGCTACAATAGGCCAGATTTGTAAAAGGCCTGAATTTTGAGTGTTCACATCAATGTTGTCTCAGAAACACCTAATAATATGGTTAAATGTGGAGGCAGCAACTTTAACAACTATTATTTAACTGAGGTAACCACTCCAGACTCCCTGGCAGAGTTGTTTCAATTGCAGATCTCAACATGCAACAATGCCCCCCTGACATACTGTAAACCTGATATATGAAGGCCATGCTCCCTCTACACTCCTAGGCCTGCCAAGGGGCCCTGACAACATGCCAGAGTCCCAGCTTCCTCCATTCTTCCACATCAGAGAGAGAAGAGATGAGATGTGGGGAGCCACAAGTTGCATTGGACAGAGGCATATCTCATGACACCATATAAGTGCCCAGAACCAGTGGCCAAGCAGCCCACTGGGATGGAGGGCCCTCAGCTGGACCCTTCCTAACCAAGTTACCACAATAGAACCTGTTACAGGTGAGGACAGCACTTAGCTTGATGTCAGCCCTTCACATCATGCCAAGCAACTGCAAACAAACTCATTCATGTTTTGAGGGGCTCCATCAAACCTCCACATCAGATAGATGCACTTCAGCCATCCTTCTGAAACAGTTGAGGGGAGGCATACAGATTAAACTCCTTTTGCTATGCCTAAATCATTCTCTCCCAGGTGAAAAATGATTGCCTGTGGGAATGAAAACAGCCTACCAGAGGGTGGTGAAGGGGCTTAGCTGGTTCTACAATATGCCCCTCCTTTCTTGCTATGTGAAGCAAATAGCAAAATGGAGTAATCTAACTGGGAGCCTCCACATTTGACAGAGGCCCTTCTGCGGGTGTAACTAGATGTAATGGTGGGTCCTATCTACTCAATCCAAAAACAGATTAAAACAGCAGTATATTTAACTGCTTATTACCATCCCCTGTAGAAACCCCCCAAAAAGCTCAGTTCAAATCTTAGAGCATACGCAGACTAAATCCTGTTAAGATCTGAATAGCGGCCTCATTCCTGGAACACTAGAACATAATCAACCATCTGGTAACCTGTGAACTAAAAACCCTGGGAAGGAAAGGTGAAGCACTCCACTTTCATACAAAAAGAAATGCCTGGTATGCAATCCACAATGTTAGATAATGCCAAGCCTTGATGAAATAACTATCACACACTGAATCACGGTCATAGCTTCAGAGAAAAGCTAGAAAACATCAACCCTAAATGGTCAAAAACCAAAAGGTAGATAAAAAGATCCCCAGTGCATTTATTTTAAAAAAAATGCTCATTAATTTTAAGCTAATATCATGATGGGGGGCTGCCTCATCATTTTTGGACACCTAGGGCTAGCAATACTGAATCTGGCACGAATACAGTAGGAAGAGGTTATGAAAATCTGGGCCTGAACATACAAACCAGTTCATTCTACCTTAGTGCTCCCATGCTAATCTTTCCTGTGACAGGTTTTAGTGGACTCTAACTCATTCCAAACCTACTATTGTGTTATTTTAACGTCACATAATTTCCACATTTCTTCTAACTTTAAAATAGAGACACAATAGTTTCAAAATGCTAAATTCAGATCCAGTTTGTTATTTCAACCCCCAACATTCTGGTTTAGCACTTTATAAAGTTAGAGGCAGTTTCAGGACTAGTTCTTACTTTGAGCATGCAAGTGTTTGTATGGCTTACATAGAACTAAGTGGCATTCATCAAGGTTCTGCTTCAAGCCTTGCTCTCTTTTAAAAATAAATCATAATACACTGAAAACTTCCATTATTTCTCTGTTTTTTGTTCTTAGAAGAAATCAAACTCCAGTTAGTTTGATTCTCCTTGCAAATAAAGTTTCCAAATAACTCCCAGATATGTTTCTCTTTGGAATTAGGATTCTTCACTTTTCTTTCTTGTCATTAATGTTTAGAAACTATGCAGATCTATGATTAATGCCTGTATATGACTTTAATATATGACAAAGTAGAACTAATACAATATGCATTATTTTAAAAACTACATTGTTTTCATCTTGCATAATTATCTCTTTATTGCTGTTAATCAGGATTTCCTACAGTGATAAACCTTAATGCTTTTTATTGTGTATGTCAGCAGATCCAACCCTGAAATCAGATCCTTCTGTACCATCAGGAGCCCATTAGGCCAGTGGAAGAGAGCATTAGAGACACATACAAATAATAAGGAAAATATTTTGTATTACAATAGCACCGAGAGGCCTCAATCAAAATTCAAGCCCCATTGTAAGAGACACTGAATACACTTCATAGAAAAAGATACCCTCTACCTCAGAGAACTTACAGTCTAAATAGGCAAGACAGACAAATTGTTGGGACAGGAAAGAGAGGTTAAGTTACTTGCTGAGGTCATACAACAGATCAGTGGTCATAGAAGCTAGGAACAGAAATGAGGTCTCCCAAGTTCTAGCCAAGTGCCCCAGAGACTGGACCACACTACCTCTCAAGAGGCACCAAAAGGAATTGACCCAAGAAGTTGCTGAAATTTCTCAAGTTTTTATTCACAAAGTTTAGTCAACAAAATTTGTCATGAATTTTTCTAACACTCAGTATTTAAAAATAAAGAATTCAAGCTGTGTTGTCTATGAGGGATCTTCCACATGTGCCTCTGCCACTGGCTGTGATTTAGAACAGGTGGGTTAGATGTCTTTGTGACACCATGTCCCCCAAGGCACTGTAAAGGAAGCCCCACTATTCCAAGGATTTGCATGTGGGCAGAGAAAGGAAGGAATATCGAGAGAGAGTAGGGCAAGGGGATCCAGATAGCCTCCTGGCTGAGCCCTAGAGAGAATCTACCAAAGAATGAGTGTAACCTAAGGCAGCATTAACTTTTTTGTCTTGGCCAAGACCTCCCTCCTCCCCCCAACCAACTCAGAACTGTGGTTCAAAGGGCAGCAACTTCTTGGTAGTGGGAGAGGGGCCCAGAGGTGCAGCACACTGACCATTCTGTAGTGGATGTGAGGGCAGGAATATGACCAAAGCAAGTTAGTTTTAAAACTTGAATGTCTATACAGCAAAACATTTTCTGTTTATTTCCCTGGATCCAATCTGTATGCAGAAGAGGGAGTTGGTTGAGGTTTTTTGCAAGGGTTATTTTCATAGAGACCAAAAAAAAATAACAAATAGAAGGGCAAAACTTGACACGTGATCCATGCGGACCTTCCTGTCAGTGGCACCAATTGGCATGCCGATTACCTCCATGACAAATGTCAACTGAAGGGGAGAGAATTTTCATCATCTCAGAAAATCAAATCCAGTACAAAGGTCAAGCATCATTTACACAGGAGGGTACTAGGGATGGGACAATAAGTAAGCAAGTGTTGATGGTAACAGAAAGCAGCATGGATGAATAACAGTAAATTTGGTAGGTGCACCTCCCTAGTTCAGTGTTTTTGTATCAGATATTGCTGTTTTTATGTATCACCACATACCTGCAGAAGAAGGGGAAATAATAGGGCTCCAATGAGACAGCAGGGGAGGAGTAAAAGGCTTTCCAACAGCTAGAAGGGGACTTTAGGCTAGAGGAGCAGATAAGTAAAAATGATAATACCAAGCACTTATGTTCAGAACAGTCTACAAATATTAACTTATTAATCCTCAAAGCCCACTCTGAGTTAAACAAGCAAGTATTATTATCCTCTTGTGTACAGAGATTCTGAGGCAGCAAGGTTAAGTAACAAGTCCAAGGCTTCAGAGGCTGGTTTAGAGCTCAGGTATTCAAGAAGCCCAGTACTGTGCTCATTTCTTCAGGCCATGCTGCTATTCAGTGACCAGCAGGAAACAAGATGTGTCTTAGAAGAAACCACTGACTAGGCTATAAGATGAGTACACCTCTGCAATGCTCTTGTTTCACAGATTTCATCAGCAGTGTTTGCCATCTGAAACTATTCTCCAGTTCGGCCAAAGAGAACTTGGAGACAAGGAAAAAAAGAAGACTTTACTGCTCCTTTGTACACCACATCTTCTCCTTCCCTTGGATCCTGCAGCCATCCAGCGCTAACCTGCTCACAGGTGTACATTAGAGCAACTTGATGGCCGCATACCGGTGGTCCCCAATGGTTTCATTTGCAACCAGAGATCAGCAAGGAACAGGGATGCTCCAGCCATGACCCTTGTGTTGGCTGCAGGAGAGTAGTAGTTTAGGAGACACTATACCAGCAATACACCATCCAAGGATTCTACTATACCAGGGAAATCCTTAAGAAACCAAGCAAAACAGGTTTAGGACAGCTTTGTGCTGCTGGAATGGCTCATAACAGTCCTGATATACCAGTGAATGACAGCCTGAGTTAGTAATTATAATATAATACTAATAACATCTGTTGTGAAGCCCAGACCTATTGGTAAACAACTAATACATATTGGGCAAAGCATAACTTCTGCTGATGTCACATGATACCATTCAACCAGGCATATGTGCTATCATCTTGAGTGTGTTTAGTTCCCACCCTGTTACTGTGCAGATAATGACAGGCTGTTTAGATAGAATATCATGGTTTGAAGGGACCTCAGAAGGTCATCTAGTCCAACCCCCTGTTCAAAGCAGGACCAATCACCAATTTTTGCCCCAGATTCCTAAATGGCCCCCACAAGGATTGAACTCAAAACCCTCGGTTTAGCAGGCCAATGCTCAAACCACTGAGCTATACCTCCCCCTGTAAAGTGCTAATATAGCTTAAAGGTAAACTGTAAAGAAGAAATAAAATTTGAGCTAATTATAGGTCAGGACTGCTGCCAAATTTGACTAGGGTTTGGATTACGATTCAAATGGCACCAAAATCTCACAAGTTGTTTTTTGAGACATTAGCCCAAATGTTGGTGCCACGATATTGACCCAAATATGAGACTGGGGATTCTCATGAAATTCCCATCATCTTGTGTGGATCTCTCATTAGAATGGCTGTCCTTGAAGGTTTTGTATGCAAAGGCAAACAGACTGTTCTGACCCACTCCCCCCTCCCCCCCGCAAAAAAGAGGTTTGAATCTTAAATGGTTAAGCTTCAATCGATAGTTAAAAGAGGCCCAGATGAGTGGCATTCTGGGATGAAGAACCCAAAGAAGTTAGAGAGTTTTCACAAGTGTATTTGAGTGGGTCTGATATGAATCTGCAGCTGGGAAAACAACATATTGTAAATATGAGTTTACATGGAGAGAGAGGTTATCATGGCTCAGAATAGGCACTAGAGTGAGATTTTAGCTACAGTTTGAGCAGGGCAGGAAGAGAAGAATTGTCTACATTGTTCATTTTGCTTTACAGTGTGCCAGTTCCTGTATTGACAGCAAAAGACCTTTGATTATAAGAATATTTGCAGGAGGAGGAACAGAAGCTCTTTTTGTATATTGGGATTTTCAGCAGCACTTAGAATTTAAAGGGAATATTTTCAGCGCAGTGAATGGGGAGCTAGATTTGCAATTCCCAAGAACAGTAACATTTGTCAGTTAATCTACTGTACTCTGTGACAGTATTTACCTTTTACCCTTTCAGTTTTACAGGGTTACTAAACAATTCAAATGTCAAATTATTATATTGTTACGGAGATACAATGAAATGAAAGGATGCTTAACAAACCCATCAATAACAGGGACTGCAAGTCTAATTTCCTGTACACTTTGTTATCTGCACCCTCTCAGGTAATGTAGTTCATTCTTCCGCAGACACAGGTTCACTCCCTGCAGTATATTCTCCAGTGTTTTGTCCCATTTGGTTTTAAATGACTCAAGCTTCCATCATTTCCCTTCAGAGATAGTACCACTGTCTTAGGTCAGTATTAGGATATTTTCCTGATATTCAGAATAGCTTAAACATCTATTTGCTTAAGTTCCTCCTACATACATATTTTATATATTAGTTAGATCTCTCTTTAAAAAAAAAAGAAAAATCTCCCTCTTTGGTGTTTACCTTTATCAAATACTTACTGATAGTTATCATTTGGGTGCCCTTTGCATAGTAAGGGTCTCCTGTGAGCACTTGTCCTTCCCACATTGTGCTTCATATTGTGCTATCCTAGGTGATAGGACTGCTAATTTGGGGCCATACTGTGTGATTTGCACCTAGACTTCTGTAGGTGGTGGCATTGCCCCTACAGAAGCATGAGGAGGATAGGCAATGGATTATCCTCAGGAGTAGACATTTTGACATTTAGAAATCTGGTTTTCTTTCTGAATGGGAAAAAAAACAAAATTATTTTTGAAAATTTCACACAAAATGGAATTTCTATAAAGTTTTTCTTTAACACCAAAACGTGGTGTTTCGAAAACAAAATATGCTCCCTGGCAAGCTCTGGCAACTGCTGCCTGAAATTGATATGAATCCAGACTGGTCTGTTTCCCACCGCTATTTAGAAGCCAGGGCTTCTAGTGGCCATGATTCCAAGATACATGGATTGCCCTTGATCCCTGAGAGGCACCCTGAGGAGCCCACTGGCCTAGGAATTGGACAACGCTAGGGATCCCCTGTCCTGAGGCCATCCACAAGATGCAAGTTTCAAAATCTACCTAGTAGTTTTGGAACCCGGCATGTGTTCTATTAGAAGATGCGTCAAACACATCATATTTCCACAAAATGTTTCGCTTTTAACAAACTGGCATTTTCCAATGGCAAACCATTCCACTGGAAAATTTTTAAGCAGCTCTACTAAGTAGGAATGTTGTCTCTTGAGGTTGCCTAATGTGCACAGTCTACACTATCCATTAAGGGACACAGATCACACCACTCCCCACCCCCAGTTATCCACCCCAACGTGGGCCAATGTGGAAAGGGCCTGGCTATGTCTCCCTTTGCCCATTTCCAAGTGATTTGTTTCCCCAAGAAGACACTGCTCACAGGGGCTGCTATTGTGCTCTCCTCTCACATAAAACGTACAAGGGATGGGAAGTGAAGGACAGCCCTCCTTCTCATGCTGCCACAGAAAGTCCAATGACAATCACCTCTTTGGGTGTTTTGCTGCTATGTATCACACATTATATAGCCACAAAATACAAAGGATTTTGTATTAAACTTGAGGATGAGAAATCTTATAAATTATTAAATTAACCTGTCATTCTTTCTATTCTGCACCCATAAAAGTATGCCAAATATGGTGCATTTCCAGGTCTAACAAGCAATTTACAATTAATTATTGAAGCTTATTAAGGGTAGCTTTGACGTAAGTATTTTCTCCCTACCTTTCCTTTACCATATTCACCAAAATTTGACATTCTAGGAGGAACTAATTGAATTTAATGGTTTATACATTACTTGCTCACTTTTTTCCCTTTACGGATCATCCTGGAAGAAAGCCACAACATCAGCTCTGTATTTGCATTATAAATAAGAGTTCTCTTTTTAGTTCTATCCATAGGAGCACTCACTGGGTCTTATTCTCTCATTCTTCATTACACTGGTTCAACTCCATTGAAAGCAATAAAGATGCAAAAGTCTAAAACCTGTTTCAAATGTAACCCTTCTGCCCATCAGAGTTGGCAGCAACAAGGGCCGGGTTCAGTATCTAGGGGTTCCGTTTCAATAATACAATGCAAAACCAGCTCGAGCCCCCACCCAGTGACCTGGGACAATTACATACCACCCCCTGGGTGCCTCTAAGAGGCAATACTTCTCCTCTCGCAAGCACAGAGTTGAGTGTAGCAAAAGCCTTTTAATAAAGGAGGGAAACAATTCGGCATTATGTTGGGGAAACGCCACAAAAAGGATTCATAACACCAACCATGAGCAAAAGACCACCCCCAAGTAAGTTTGTCAGTGTCCTTTTCCCCTCAGGGTCTTAAGTCCAGAAACTCAAAAGTCACCCAAAGTCCCTTAAGTCCAGCAACCCAAAAAGTGCAAAAGTTCATCTGCAGAGTTTACCTCCCAGCCTGGGTGGAAAAAGGGGGAGTATGGGGGCACCTTACGTGCTCTGCTGCTCACGTCAACGGCCAACTACCCTGCCTCTCTGCTGGGGGGGTGGCGGGGGCCGCGGGGTGTCTGCTGCATCCTTCACTGTGAGATGCTTCACTCCACCAGCCATCCTGCAAGCCATTATGCTCTGCCAGCTGTCCCACTCTTCTCCAGCGGACTGCCTGCTATGTCCCTTGCCTAGCGAGTGCTACTTAATTGAGGGCGAGTCCCTACATCATAAAAGGCCAAGTACAGTTCCACTGTCCTTGATTCACATAGCCAGGATAACAACACTTTATTCTTCCTGCCCCAATAACAAAGAGACTGGGGATCCCACAGCAGCCAAAGTGACCATTTGGGCAAACAGTCCCATCATGCTAGGTGGGGTAAGTGTGCCCATGTAAACGAGATCAGCCCCTGAAGTCCTTTTTCACAATTCAGCACCAGATGTCAGGGTAGAGCTCATCCTGACTCTGCTCACACAAAAGATATTACAAGTGTTTGCAGGTGCTCAGATACTATAGTGATGACAGGGAGACTGAGCACTAGACTGCAAGTTCCCAGGCAAATTGAGTTCCTTTTGAAAATGTGGCTCATTCTAGTTTATAGCAGTGTTGTCACTTAACTTTTCATTTTAATGTTTGCATAACTGCTCCTTTTCTATTATCCTTCTTTATGCTTTTTTCTAGAATATGAAACAAATGACCAAGAGCGAACAGTCTCTTACTGCAGACAGGAACTCCTCTGAACTGCTTCCATGTACAAAAATAATAGGTGAAATCTGGGCCCCAATGAAGTCAATAGGAGTACTGTCACTGACTTCAACAATGAAAGTTTATATTTCACTCCAGATTTTTTCCACACAATACAAATGTTCATAATCACTCTAGTGCCTCTAGTGTCCACAGCAAACAAAACCTATACTATATGAGTATGAGAATGAGGACAGATGGCATAGTATGGTACATCTAAACAAACATATGTACATCCTAAAGTATTTGCAACTTGTGTATGCAAATTTGTTGTCAAAACAGTGAGGGAAAGCACAGCAATTGCTTTCCTAGTATTTTAACTAGAAATAATGCAAGAAGGAATACCCTGGTAATATTTCTAGCTAATATATGTAGGATGAGGCTGTTTTTTCTCAAGGCATTTTATAGAAAGTCAAACCAGAAGGCTGTTTAACCTTTACCAC
The DNA here is from genome assembly GCF_009764565.3 of Dermochelys coriacea. Taxonomy (NCBI): domain Eukaryota; kingdom Metazoa; phylum Chordata; order Testudines; family Dermochelyidae; genus Dermochelys; species Dermochelys coriacea. The sequence continues at coordinate 101,952,504 of NC_050074.1, read as the reverse complement.
ATTGTGTCCTACCAAAAAACCCAAACAAACCAATTTGCAAAAGAATTGGAAACTTCCAGTGGCATTCTCCTCCTCTGTTAACCACACCCTAAGGAGGGAGCATCTATAAAGGGGCATCCAAATATTATGAAATAACTAAAAAGCCATGCAGTGGTGTTGTAGCTGTTTTGGTCCCAGGATATTAGAGAGACAAGGAAAGCTAGGTAATACTTTTTTGGACTGTCTGTTGGTGAAAGAAACAAATTTTAGAGCTTACACAAAGCTCTTCCCACCTTGTCAATCTAGAGTTCACATCATTAGAAATCCTGGAGAACAAAATCTAAAGAGAAAAGACTCTCTTTAATCATATGAACTTTAATATCAGGATATCAACTTGCCTCAGCTTTTCTGTAACTGCATCAGATAATTGTCCCATGACAAAACAAAGGCTATCCAGTAAATAAAGTGACCCCATAACATAGTAGTCTGTAACACAGCAGAAGAAACACAATTTACATGAACATGAATTATGAAGTACATAAACGTTAAGAGGTAAACTACCAGTACTAACCAAACATATACTTTTTTACAGGGGCAGATTATAGCTACTCCTTGCCCAGGTGAGCCTTCCCTATTGGAATACAGACCAGTCTCAACTGCAGCTATTGAGCGTTGGGAGCACATTCTTTTTACTTAGTCTCATCCTTGGAAACAGCTGAACTAATTTGGTTAATGTTTCCCGCCCCCTCCCACACCGCACATAAACCACACATCCACCACACACAGAACGGAAAATTTTCAGCCTAAATAGTTACATTTTGGCAAAGTTAGAAGCACTGGAAAACAGTATCTTATAATGGGAAATATCTGGCAACCTTAATAATGGGTGGCACTACCAGCCCTGCCTATAATAAGACTGACTAAAATGCTGAACAAGCCTAGTATTGGCTCTTGTACAGAAATGGACTTCACCTAAAGTGCTATCGAAATAAACATATGGGAGAAAATAGAGGGGGAAAATATTTTCCCCCCCAACAAATGTTTTCAGCTCCATTAATCCTATGAGTTACTTGTAACTACAGTCGGCACAGCATTTCAGACAGAAATGTGATTTTCAAGTTGACAGTGTCCTTTCAAAGCAGCAGAACTGGTTATTTTTGATAAGGACTCTATTCCCTTACTGATGTAGTTTTAATGTAACAGCCAATTTCCAACCTACTGGGCCATGGCAGAGAAAAAAGATAGATCAACTTTAAGTTTGTTTTCTTTGCCATGTGTTATAATAAACAGTAACATATGCAGGAAAAGAGCTGCTAAAATTGGATCCCAAGTTACAAATTTGATTCTACAAGAATTGTTCTAAGGTTAATTTAAATACTGTGCTTGAAAAAAAAAACCCACATAATCCAATATATTTTATTTTTAATACTATGTTATAAATATATTCTGATACATTATGAAAGCTGCAAATAAAATATGCTTCAGTTTGCAGTTATAGTCTCAAACTAAATTAAAGCATCAAATTTAATTAATTAAAACCCAACTCATTGTTCTAACTGTCTGATCTGTTTGGGGCAGGCAACAATGATTTTGCCTAACCTTGTGACTCAATACCAATTCCATTGCTGGAGAAAACCAAGGTATATGCCCTAAAAAGTGCTTGAGGGCAACAGAAAGAAATATCCCTTGAAATACCGTAAGTGCTCTCTAGAGCTAGGAAAATTTGAGACACAGCACAGGAAGTATTTTGGTCCAAGCTGCCTTTCACTTAGCTGAGTCACAGCAAGTTCATAGCAAGAACAGAGGGTTACAATTAATGGGGTTTGTGGATGGATCTAGATGGGGAGGGCAAGAAAATGGAAGAGATTTTGAACTTTGCATTTTTAGATGCTCTACAGATTTCCTAGTGTGAAAAGTTATAATGAGAGCATAAAACTCTATTAAATATGGCCTTAGGCACTAGTGTAAGGTTGACTGTCTGGCTTAATCATGTTTATTACAAAGGAAGGCTGGGGTAGTAAAGGAGAGGTGTCATACCAATTGTGAAAGTCTGATAGCCCAAAAAATATGTCGCCGGTAGTCCTTTGTTACAGACGTTTGTGATAAATTTTCATTTGACTTTACTTTGTTTTGCCTTCAAAAGAATGGGATAAATAAAAACATATTACAATAATATTTAGTATCCTGAATATATAGCACTGTTATTATCCAGGTTCAAAAATAAATGTAGGTATGTAAACTTAAAGAGATGGTTCCCAGTTGCTTCACTCTCTATTCCCCATATTCTCCTCAGAGGTCCCCACCCCATTTCTTTCCCCTCAGCTTCCAGTTTCCCTCCTCACTGTCCCATACACCATCCAATTGCTGAAGCAGCTCTCCTGTCTTCTGACATCAAAGACACTATACCTCACTGTAGGTGCCTCTTTCCAGCTCACTACTTCCTCTTGATCAACCCCCACTGCATTCACATAACAAGAATTCGAGAGCATTGCATGGAAACTGAGCCACCTTCTGTGACTGATGCATGCCCTCTTTGGATACTGAGAGCCCCTGGGACACCTCCCATTTGAGGTAGTCAGTAGCATCTGCCCTGAATCACTCCATCATCCGAAGAGGACTTCAGAATCTAATATTCATTGCAACCAACCTGTTCAACTCCTGACCAGTATGCAATTTCCTATAACTGAACAAGGTATTCTGGAAGCTCACCAACATTACGTCCACTGGTCCATGCTGCCAGTATCCTGGACCTCACTCAATAAGGCTTCAGGCTAGGACATGGAGCAGAGATGATAGTGGAGGATCTTCTCTTTACCATGAACAAGAGCCATATTATACCACCAATATTTGCTGTACCTTTTCACAGCCTGTTCATGGACACCCATGGAATCTTGCTGTCCCATATCAGATGCGATCACACACGCTTTATTTTTTCCTCCTCAGATGGCAGGTGATAGGCTCCTAAAACCCCATCACCTGGGCAGTCCCTCAGTGATAACTCTCTCACCTATTCTGTTCAGTATCTGATATGAAGCCACTGGGGAGGTTGTAGAACAGCATGGACTAAAATTCCAAAATATATCTATATATAGACATACCTATAGATCAGAAACCATTAAAAAGCCCTCTCCTTGCCATCCACAGGCCTAGCTGAGATCTGCAACAGGATGCACAGCAGCTAATGGAAACGAAATCCTAAGACAATAGTGGTGATGATAGGAAGACAAAAGTTACCATGGGTACCTGTGCCAAGTTAGTTAAGGCACTGCTCTGCACATACTGAATATTTGCTTGGACTCTTCACTGCTTCTGGATAACCAGATAGCTAAGACTATGAAAAAAGCCCTTTTCTAAAACACATCTGGTAAGAAAGCTGTTGTTTCTTAGTATCATAAGGTTACAAAGGACCGCAATGGTCATTCAGTCAAGTGGTTGTTAACCAGGGAGCATGCATAGATCTTCAAAGGAGGTACATCACATCATCAAGATATTTGCCTACTTATACAACAGGCCACATAAAAAGCACTAGCGAAGTCAGTAGAAACTAAAATTTCTTATAGACAATGACTTGTTTATGCCATTCTGTATACTATACACTAAAATTTAATTACTATATTTATATTCCAATTCATATTATAATTAGACTGTAAATATAAAATAGTGTGCTGTGACACTTTTGTATTCTTGTGTTTGATTTGTAAGCAAGTAGTTTTAAAGTGAGGTGAAACTTGGGGTACGCAAGACAAATCAGACTTCTGAAAGGGGTACAGTAGTCTAGATCAGTGGCTCTCAACCTTTCCAATCTAACCCACGAGCCAAGATGCACAATTTGTTGTGTCTAAACCACACGTAGGAGACAGAGCTTTATCAGCAACTAGACCAGGGGTCGGCAACCTGCGGCATGCGTGCAAAAGGTGGCACACAAGCCGATTTTTACTGGCACGCTGCTGCCAGCTGGGGTCCCGGCCACTGGCCCCGCTCAGCCCACTGCCTGCCTGCCGGCTGGGACCCCAGCTGGCAGGAGCTGGTGAATGGCACCCCAGACTGGCGGTGGGCTGAGCCCCTCAGCCCGCTGCCAGTCTGGGGTCCTGGTCCCCGTCCCCGCTCAGCCTGCTGCCAGCCTGGGTGAATGGTAACCCCGGCTAGCAGCAGGCTGAGCAGGGCCAGCGGCCGGGACCCCGGCTGGCAGGAGCCAGCGGAACCCCAGACCGGCAGAGGGTGAGCAGCTGCTGGTCTGGGGTTTTGTCTGCCATCCCGCTCAGCCCGCTAATGGTCTGGGTTCCGGCCGCTGGCCTCTTGCCAGCCAGGATCCCGGCCATCGGCCCTACTCAGCCTGCTGTCAGCCTGGGATACCAGCCGCCGGCCCCGCTCACCTTGCTGCTGGTCTGGGGTTCCGGCCACCCGGCCCCCTGCCAGCTGGGATCCTGGCTGCCAGCTCTGCTCAGCCCGCTGCCAGTCTGGGTTTCCATTGTGTGGGGGGCTATAAATGTAAAATTTATTACTGGCAGGAGAAACCTTAAATTAATGAAGACTTGCACACCACTTCTCAAAGGTTGCCAACCCCTGAACTAGACCATGAATCTGGAAATCCTAGAAGAGATCAGGGGAATCCTGAATTTCAGCATCTTCAGAGCAAATCCAAAATACTCACCTCTTCAACCTAAACTCCCTACTAGGGCACAGAGTGGGTCAGTACAACACATGGGCACCTCTTTCAAGGTATCATCTTGTTCTCTAGAATCTCAGCTTTCACTTTAAAAAAACAAAAGTCACTCTGCTGTATTCACCCACGAAAGCTCATGCTCCAATACATCTGTTAGTCTATAAGGTGCCACAGGATTCTTTGCCGCTGATGCGGAGAGGTCTAACTAAGTTTGCAGAGAACCTGAGACAGCATCTGTAAAAGGTGTGAACTGCCAACCTTGTCACAGGGAGGTAGCCAGATGCTCAGTGATGATCCTTTACACGTCAGCATAGTTAACTATTTCACTACTCAAAAGCATGTAAGAAAGGGGAAGGAGGATGTTAGGTAAGTCTTCACAAATTACTGTGAGAGATGTCTCATTTTGGCTCCATAAATGATGGCATTTTCCCAACCCCACTCATCTCCTTTTTCTCCCCAGTATAGAAGGAGACAAGTCTAAGGAGCCCCACTGAAGGAAAGCCAAGCACAGCCTGTGTGTACATTTGGACTCTAGTGAATTGGAGCCATACCCAGTGAGCAAGTATAATCATATCTGAACACTTCCAGGGCCTATTGTGAGCAGTATCTCATTTTGGCAACCCACATGAGTAGAGGTTATTGTATGGACAGAGCTTTGATGAATACCACTACCCTCCCCCCCCCAGACACCCCCAATGTCAACCCCTTGCTCCCCATAACACCGAAATACAAAAATGTCCAGACACCATGGTGATAAGGTGCCATGTAAAAGCCTAGCTAGATCGTGATAAACTGGATAGAGGGAGCAACTAAACTACCACTTTTCCCGAGCTGGCCTTAAATGGAAGAGAAACTTTAAAAAGATTCATTTCTGTTTCAACATTTTGAACCCATTACTTTCAAATGAGTTTAAAAACATCAAATGTTCAGATGTAATTTCTCCCATCATTAAATGTAAGTAATGTAAAACTAAAACAAAGAAACAAAAAGCAAGTGGAGTTTAATTGCTACTTTGTGTCTGAATTCTAATGAAACATGGAAAGGGAGCATTAGAACTGAAACAACCAATTCTGAAGTGGTGCGGCTACAGGCATTGGAGTAAAATCCTTTTATACCACAAGTCTGTTCCCCCCTCCCCACTAAGCAATAAAATGTGCTCTCCTCTTAGTGGCAATGAAGGAGTAACTTGTACACTGTGCAGGTTTACAGTATTTAGAGGTCGTTGTTACTAATATCATTTGATGAAGCAATGCCTGAACCTTTTTTGCTCTTTCAGGTAACCTCCCACTAATTTAGAAGGTATGAACTTATTAAATAATTTGGTTCCAAAGTTTTGTTTAGTTGAAAAACCTCTCAATTTCCCTCAGTTTCTAGAGCTGCTTTCAAAGAATCTAAGCAACTATATATTCCTCTTTAAACAAATAAAGTTAGCTACCCTTTTGCCATTCAGAATTCAACATTCACACTAAATTAATTTTTCCAAAAGTAATTCAAATAAAAGCTTTGCTGCTGCTACCCTTTTCAGAGCCACAAGATTGAATAAGGCATCTGAATAAAATTGTGTATTACAGCCTTCTTTAATATTTAAGCATGACATTCATTGATTTGTTTCTTGTTTTCTGCAAACCTTGACAACATGATAAAATAAATCATAAGAAGAAAATATAGTGGTAACATCTTTTATGGACTTCACATAGTCATCAATCTCAAGCTGTGAGTGAATTATCAGTGCAGCAAAAAGATCTATGTTTTAAGAGCTCCAATAGCATACTAGCTAGAGGTTTTTCACAAGCAAACTCAAGGCGAGTGACTGATAAGCATCATTATTGTTTTCTGAGAGTCTAGTTTATAGTGTGTTGTGGAGGTGTTGGCATATATGTTTCAGAAGGAAAGGTTTGATCAATTCTAAGTAGACATCTACTAACATATAAAAAATATAACAAGGGTTCCTGCTGAGCAGTATTAAAGTACCTATCACACCATGTCAGCGTGACAGGCCCCATGTTGTGTTTTTGATTATATTTAATATAGAATTAACCTTTCTTAATGTAATATATTGTGTATGCAACATAGAGCAAAAACTATCTATTTGGACAAAAAAATCCCCTTTATTTAGTTTTTTAAGCAATATGTATTTATTTTTCAATTTATAGAACTTCTCATCACAAAATCTTCAGGGACCAAAAGTAACAGGAAGATCTAAGACCCAGAGTTCTTGTTGTTATCATACATTTGTGAACCAGTAGGACATACAGAATGCAAGCAATTGTAAACTGTTGAACAGCTATGTAACAATAAATGTGGGACAGCCAGCACTGGGGATACAGTCAACAATATTTTGTTGACAAGTGACTCCAAAAGAGGGAGGGAGTGAGAGGGAACTGAAAAACATCAATCTTAAAACTAATGCTCACATTGAGTACTTTCACTAACATTCAGCTTTAAAGATTCTCAGGTCAGTAAGGCAATGAGAAAAATGCATACCCAGAAAGTGGGATTGTGTTTTCTATGGAATAAATAATAATAATGAGGGATGCTTTGGAAGAATCAAACTCTATGAACACAAATGTGAAAAACAGAATTAATTTAATGGGCTAAGCCAGACCATTTGCAAGTACTTGACATTACTTCATAATGATAAGGTTATGTAAAGGTATCATTGTATTACTGTGCAAAATGCCAGTCCTGAAAGTAACTCTTTCAACAGACTTACAAATGTTTTATATCTGGTAAATGGGCTAATGAAAGCTTTAGGTTTAGAAAGCAGTAGCCTAGGGATTGTAAGAGTAAATATTAAGATGTTTTCTGACAAGCTGAATATATGTGGTTTCCCACAAAATCCCACAGTGCTTTGCACTCCATAAATATCACTCCTCTTCCCTTACAACTTTTACTACATGAAATATGATACCATGGTCCACTAAAACATAGCAGTACTTTCATTGGTCTTGAATCTCAGGCACACATTTATTTACATAGGTTGAACACTATTCATCACCCTCATAATTAATCCAAGTCAGTTGTAAGATTACGGAGTATTTCCTTTACCATAGTATGTTGCATCAGGACATTACTCGTTTAGCAGAAATGATCACCACAATCCCTTCAGTTTAAAAAGCTGAATGATTAACATTTTGTTCCTCTATCATTATTATAACCAATTAAATTTACTGGGCCAAATCCTACAATCCCTCAGGCAAATTTTTACTGAAATCTAAGAGACAGTTGCTTGGGTATGTTTTGCAAGATTTGTCCAAGTAAGTTCATTGTGAATTAATTGAACTCCAGTATCATTTTACTACTACTTTAGGACACAACTTTATAGTCTTTACTCAGGCAAAACTATGGGGTGGAAGATTGGTCCATTGATTTCAAAAGAATTTTTTTCTGAGTAAAGACTTCAGGACTGGGCTATTATTTTATATGTTCATATTTTGTTATATATCACTTTACAAACATTCCAGGTGTTTATTAGTGAAGTTTACCTACCAACTTGGCCTACCACTCCAAGGCTGATAAGCTTATCAGAGCTAGGACTGCTCAGTAATCAGATAAGATATCTCCAAGGAAACCGAAGTTCTACAGGATATATGATGGTAACTGAGCAGATGATACATTTTCCTTTCAATTCAATATTGAACTAGTTTCCCTTCTGTGTTGGCAAAGAGACACTGTGCTGTTGGAGGTGTTTTTCAGAGACATAAAAATGAGAACTAAAACTACCTATGTTAATTAAACATGGCACTTTTCACAAGTACAGAGTTGTTAGAGCTGATGTTCTGGCTTATATCCATCTTTGGTAATTCATTCTGTCCTCTGACATTCTCCCTGTTGTCTCAGTTGCCTAAGTTATTTTATTTTACTTCCTGTCCTAAACTCTTATATAGTGTTGCTGAGCAATGTTAAATGGAGGCTACATTTCATGTGAAAGATACCAAGAGTTCAGTGCTGGGTGAAGAGATCCATACATACTATCTATAAAGCACTGTGAGGTCATTCTTAGAAGTACTAGGTAAACATGCATTATTAATTATTATTAATCACTTCTAAAATAATCCTGTTTGTGTTTTCCCAAAACAGCATAACTCACCCTGAATTATATATGACTAATCCTGCAAAACACTAGATGTTCTCAATTTCCATCACAGCTCACTGAGTTGAAAATACTTAGGCCCAGGTTCTTAATGATATTTAGGTACCATACTATTATTAATTTCAAATGGGAGTTGAGGGTTTGAACCTTAGTACCCTGAAGAAGTCTTTGGAAACCTCACAGAATTAGGCCTATATTGATCAATGTGTATAAAAGAAATAAATGAAAACAATAATTATCTATTTAACCAAAATATTTAGATGAATTAAAGTACTGAGGTAGTGGACAGCTGAGGAGACTAGTAATAGGATACACTGTCTTCCATATCCAAGTCATCATAAGTCCGCTAACCTGAAAGAAATTGTGACTTAAAGTAATTAACTTCCAGTTGCTATCTGATGTTTGAAATGAAATTGAATGCACTGATTGTCTTGGTCCAGGTCTTGAGGATAGGTGTCCACAAACTAAACTGTGCTTCACTGATAAAGATGGTCCTCCTCGAAATAGCTGAGCAGCTCTGTGAGAGATGATAGTATAAAAGATCTATTTTGTGGTTGTTTCCAAGGCTGCCAATTTGGCACCTTTAATTAGCACCAAATTCACTTTAACATGAAAAGATTATTGAATTAATTACAAAAGATTGAAGAACTCTTAAAGAGAAAATGAGAACAATATTACAATTTATTTCCAAACAAGAACAGAATCATGGAAAGTGCTGTCTGTAAGGAACTTGTATGCCTTGCAGGAATACCTGTTCAGTGCATTTGATTCTGAAGATAACTTGTGAAAAACAGCATCCAATTAGCAAAAACAAACTAATTTTATACTGAATAAATAACTATATGTTATCTTGATAATAAAAATACACTGTTGTAGTAGGTCATTTTGGAAAATAAAGTCTTTCATGAGTGGTGTCATTTCAACAGGAAAGCATCTTTTAGATTCCTTTATGTGAATGATACAAGCAGTTTTTTCTTTGTGAATATTAATATATGAAACTTGAAAAGAGACATGCACTCCAGTCTACTCAAGCTGATAAAAAAAATCTATAATATAGCATCAATATTCACTTAATAAAGAGTGTCGTTTACATTAGTCTACTGTTCTTTTGTTTGCTAGTGTTTTTAAATTATATGGAAGAGTTGGTGCAGCAACATCTATGACTTGTCAGTCATTTAATTAACCAAAGAAAAGCTTGCTATTCATTTTTTTCTGTATATGTTAATGCTAAAAACTAATAGAAAACAGCTAGTAAATTGTCCCCTGCATATATTGGACACAGCAACAATTACTCTGGCAGAGAAGATATAATAAAAGAGGAAATTTTAATAGTATCCTTATTCCATTTATTCTCATGGGCTTCTGTTTCAAGGTACTGTAGAAATTAACAATTATTTTTTTCATTGTTTTTGATGATCTTTTTCTATTATGATCCTACCCAACTTAAAATAAAATATAATATAAACTATCTTTTTTTATTCAATTCTATGGTGTCTTGAGATTTACTTTCTGGTTATAGGAAGATCCTGAGAAGATTCAAAAAAATAAGCTGGAGCCTTTTCTTCCTGCTATTCAGACAGCAGGTTAAGACTGTGTCAATTATTAGTACAAACCAAGAACTTTCACAGAATAAAATAATTTACTCTTCCAGTGATCATTTTATTGACAAATATGTCATTCCCATATTTTCTGAATGTCTGCCATGTGATAGGTCTAAATACTCACTTTTGTTCCAGTATATAAAGCAATTAACTGACTTTATACAGCAAATTGTCAAAGGATTTCCTCAGAATGCTTGGGGAAATCTAACAGAACTATTCTCCGACTTATTGACATGCTACTATTTTGAAAAAAGTAGGATATCAAACAGCTTTAGTTGGAAAATTGGGATCTGATTATACGTGTTGGGAGCAGGAGACTCACGTCTCGATTAAAATACATGGTGCAGCTTTATTTGAAGAATGGGTAAGTGCTATATATTGATGGGAGGAAGTAAGATGCAGTAAAGTACATTTATAGCACAACTTTTATTTTTACATTAGATGTTTCCAAGTAGTTCAGCCTACAGGTTTATTGAAGTGGATCCAAGTTCAGGCCCTAAGCTCAGTCCATTGCTATGGCAGGGCTAAGAATACTGCAGGAGAAGTATTTGGAGGCCTTTTCATCCATAACACCGGCCTTACATTTCTCTCTTTCAAAGGATGCTGAAAGACTGATAGTAAGAGGACCACCAGAACACAGGTGATTTCCAAAGTTAAAGTTAAAAGTTGAGTTAAAACGGAGAGACTGAGAATTTGGACTAGAGGAACTCCCCACTATTAGAATTTCTCCACTAAATTCAGCTCTTTTAAAAAGCCATGGGGTGAAATTCTTGCCCAGTGAAATCAATGGGAGTTTAACCAGTGACTTCACTGGGGCCAGGATTTCACCCATGCTCTACAAAGTAAAATATCAGCTGAGAGTAAAATAACCCACATAGCTAAGAAGGTAACTTAAGTAGCTAAGTTTGTACTACAAATCACTCAAAGGCATCCACAAATGCTGGCTGGAAACTCCAATAAGGTATGACTAGTATCCCCAAACTGATGAAAAATATAGTGGTAGTCTGAAAATATACCAACTATTATCTCTTAACATTCAACATCCTTGTCAGAAAATAAAGGAGAAATTATATAAATGAGAACAAGATAAGATACCGTGATAAGGCTGATGCTTATTAAGTGATGCATGGAATGCCCTTCCTGAACCAACGCTTAAAGCCATTAACTTGACCTCCTTCATTCTGCTAGGATGCCATTGTTAAATTGCCAACTGAAAGTGGCTAAGTAGATAATCAGTAGGAACATCTGATACTTAGCTCTATATGTTATAATTACTTCTAATTTTTAAAAGGATTTGAAATGGTGGAGCTGAGCACACAGTTGGCCTGTTTAAATGCAAGTTCTTAATTACTGTTTCACCTCTCCCTCTCGCATTCGTTCCAACAGATTGTTACACCCACTTGTTATGTCTTGTCTTGGATTGCAAGCTTTCTGGAGCCAAGACTGCTTTTATTACTCTATTTATATTATGCCTAGCACAACTGGAACCTAAACCTAATTGGGGCCTCTAGGCACTAGTGCAATACAAATAATTAATTAATAATAAATGAGTAGGGGGAAAAGAAGGAAAACATCCAAATAGTTTGCATGTCTTCATTTATCTTTTATCTTTCCAGTGATACATATTTGTATTTGATAGAAGTCTGGTGCCATCCTTAATACTCTGGTTATCATGTAAGGAATCATGGATGAACAAATTTAAACAGTGTGCAAATAAGGTCACCTGCTGAGGAGAGTTAAAGTATCTATCCTACGATGGCAACTTGATAGGTATCATGTTGAGTTTCAGATAATATTCAGTAATATAAAATTAACTTTTCTTAATGTAACAGTGTATGCAACATAGACAGAAACAATATTTATGTAGACTAAAACCTCTTAATTTGTATTTAGATTTACTAATCAGAAAACACAATATGATCAAAATATCTAACTCTTTTCATTCATTTGTAGGACAGAACTGTCTCAAGACTTAATCCAGAAGACTGTCATGTAATAGGCGGCAAAATATACAGGTGGATTGACAAAAATCATGTTTTGTCTAACAACCACTAATAGAAAGGAGGCATTCTGGACTCGGCTAGTCAGGAACTCTGGCCCACAACTCACTCTACTACACTGAATTCAGTGTAGTTGCCAATTCTTGTGATTTTATCATGAGTCTTCTAATAACTGGTATTTTTCTTAAAGCCCTAACTCCTAGAGTCATGTGAATACCTGTTAATCTTGGCTTTTCAATAAAAAAAGAAAGAAAAGCAAGTATAACAGGGTGGCTTGCCCTGTAAGGGCTGGAGGGCCTGGGGCTAGTGAACACTGATTACTGAAAGAGGCACACCTGGTGACTCCTCTATAAACAGCAGCTACAAGCAGCAGTAAAGAGTACTCGTACTCTTTTTGGTGCTGGGTTATTCCTTCAAAGAGGCATCAACAATAAAGCCTCTGTTTAACAGTATCTACTAAAGGCAGTGGATAGGGTTACCAACTTTCTAATTGCAGAAAACTGAACACCCTTCCCCAAGGCCCCGCCCCAACTGCCCCTTCTGAGGCCCCACCCCCTGCTCACTCCACCCCCCCTCCCTCCATCACTCACCCACCCCAACCCTTATTCACTCATTTTCACCTGGCTGGGGCAGGGGGTGCAGGAGGGGTGAGATCTCTAGCTGGGGGTGTGGGCTGTGGATGGGACCAGGGATGAGAGGTTTGGGGTACAGGAGGGGACTCCAGGCTGGGGCCCAAGGGGTTCATAACATGGGAGGGGGCTCTGGTGCAGAAGGGGGTGAAGGCTCTGGCTGTGGGTGTAGTCTCTGGTGTGGGGCCGGGGATGAGGAGTTTAATCAGCAGGTGGCAATGGGCTGGGGGGTGGCTCCAAGAGGTTTGGAGTGTGAGAGGGGGATCTGGGCTGGGGCAGGGGATTGGGATGTGGGAGGGGGTATGAGCTCTGGGCTGGGGATGCGAGCTCTAGGGTGGGGCGGGGGGTCTGGACTGGAGCAGGGCATTGGGGTGCAGGCTCTGGGGTGTGGCCAGGGATGAGGGGTTTGGGGTACAGGAGCAGGCGACAAGCTGGGATAGTGGTTGAAGTATGGGAGGTGTAGGGTGCAGGATCAGGGAGGGAGTTTGGGTGCTGGAGAGGGTTCAGAGTGCAGGCTCTGGGTGGCCCCAACCACAGGTGGCCCCAGTATTTCCCAGGGATGGAGGAAGTGTGCACAGCTCTCGGGAAGGGGAGGCATGTCCCTCCAACTTCTAGGTGGAGGAGCAGCCAGTGGGGGCTCCGCGGACTGCTCCCGCCTGCAGGCACTCACCCGAGCACTGGCTCCGCACCTCCCATTGGCCAGGAACTGGTCCATGGCCAACGGGAGCTGTGGGGGCAGCGTCTGCAGGAAGGGACAGCACGTGGAGCCCTCCTGTCCACCCCCTGCCTAGGAGTCAGAGGGACATGCGGTGACTCCCAGGAGCTGCACGGAGCCGGGCACAAAGCCAGCCTGCCTCGCTGCAGCCAGCTGGACTTTTAGTGGCCCAGTTAGCTGTGCTGACTAGCACTGCCAACGTCCCTTTTCAACTGGGCATTCTGGTCGAAAACCAGATGCTAGCAGTGGATATTGACCCATACCATGTCAGGAATCTAACCTTTTGTAACCGTAACCATAACCATAACCCAAGTCATGTGACTGAGACCAGGCAGTAAAGCTATTTGAATATCTGCCAGATCTATAGGCCAAGGATTATTCACAAAACTTTGGTGAAAATGTTTCAAATAAATACTTTTGACAAGATCAGTGTGTTTATGGACCATTCATTGACAGAAGAGAAGAAAAAAGGGCCAAGTGCATCAAACAAGTTATATAGCCCAGAGGGGAGTTAACTGTAAGCTTGTGAGAAGTACACTGATTGAAAGCACTTGAAACTGAACAAATATGTCCACAGGTAGAGCAATAACACAGGCAATTCAAACTTTTGAACATAGCTCTGCTTCACTTGTATGCTTTAGCCCTTCTGTAGAGGGCTCACAGCTAGTGATGAGAATAGTCTCCATGCCCATTGAATCCTTGGCGCCTCTGCCATCCAATACCTCTGATTTTTTTAGTGCAGGAAGAAATGACAGCTACTGCCTTTTTTGTTGTTGTTAATAGTATGAATCGTTTCCTCAGGTTGCAGCAATGACAGTCTGCTGTTCCTCGGGGCATGGTATTGTGATAGATAATACCCTAGTGCCACAGGCCAAAGCAGAAACCACAGCAGTGGAGATGGTAGCATGCTCCCTTAACTCAGGCTTAGTTGATAAATCAGGAGAACTAGTACTGCCTGAAAGTCCTAGGAGTGGCTTTGGCCATTAACTTTCTCTTTTACTGTTAAAACTTCTTTTATTGCAAAATGTCTAAATATACTAGCAAAAACAGAAATCAGCAGTTGCTGACAAAAGTCATGATTTCTTTCAGTTCCTCCTTTATTTTTTAAAATTAAGTTCCTGCCACCTTTGCTAGAGGGTTGAAGATAAGACTGATTTATGAACATCTGAAAATTGCTTACCAAGCAAGTTCATTAATGGCCAGGTTGTGTTCAGCTGTAGTATTGTATCCCTCCACGTGAGAGAGCATTGGGCTGCCTCTCTTAAGGCAGTACCTATCTCTACAGTGTGGCGTTCATTTAAAGTCATAGAGCTCTTGCTTTTCCAGTTGCAGGTTGCATGGGGTATTTCTCAGTTATCTTTACACTTTCTGGAGATATGCATGCCTTTATTTTTCTTGTTTGTCCCACAACAATGCATGCACCACTGCTTACTAAGGGCTTCATGCTAAAAGCACAATGTAGTTCTAGGGTCTGATGCAATGCCCACTTAGTTACAACTAATTTGGCTGAACAATGAGCTTCAGAGTCCACAAAATGGCTTCAAATTAACCCCAGGGAAAGCAAAGATTTGGGAGTGAACCAAGCAGAGCGATAAGCTTCTATGGAGTTGTTGAACTGTGGAGGAACGGCTCTCCTGACCAAGCAAGCTCCATCCCAAACTCCACTTCTGTGGAGTTTGGATGCTGGGGCTTAGCTTCAGACTCTCCAGCGTTCCTCAACTCTGCAGGACTGGAATATGCACCTAAGTTTCCCACTTTCTGGCTGCCCTCTTTCCTCAGCTACCAAACCTGCTTTCTTCAAACACATCTCTGGATGAGCTCATAAGGCACACAAGAGGGCAGTTTATGTATATTAGATCTACCACCCAGGTGCCTTCGTGATTGTGGAATGCCTAAGCTCCATCCAAACAGGAGGTCGGTCTGTTGTACTGGCACCTTACCCTTACTCCCTGTAGAATCTTAGTCAGTGTTCACTCCCCTAATACCACAGCCTCAGGGTAACCCACCCTGCCTTATGCTCAGCGGAGCTACTAAAACCAGACAGAACAGAGGGGTTGCAGGGAGCCAGAACTGACTCGACTGAGACAGTGGCTAGAGAAACAAGAGGTTGCAGTTAAGAGTGCCAGGGATCTTTGGTGAAAGAAAGCAGTAGTGCGTAGATTGTGGGTAGTTTAGGCCAGGAACTGTATTTCTGGTAGACGTGTACAATGCCTTGCACAATAGGCCACTGATATCTGATTAGGGCCTTGAATCACTACAAATATACATTCCTGTGTTTTCTAACCAAATCATCCCCTTCGTGGCAGGTGTGTGGAATTTGCAGTTGTTTGAAGTATTTGCAATTTTTTGCCAGCCTGCAGAGCAGAGTCCTAGCAAGTGAAGCTCTCTTAAAAGTGTGTTTGTACACTTCTATTTAAAAAAAATAAATAGAAAATTTCATTAGAAGTGGAAATGATGTTATTAGACTCTTAAAGTTGCACAGTTGGCATTTACCAACATTTGATTGTACAAGTTTAGGTTGCACACCAACCTTAACTGTCTCTTTATGCATAAAGCAATCAGTTATATGATCATACACAATTCCTCAAATACCATAACATCACATACCATTTGTTCTACAACCTTACATATCCATACATGCTCAGCATCTTGTATTATGTAAGCACAAAGCACCCAAAAGTGACAAATACATAGCACATCATACTTCAACATATTGTACTACCACTTAAATGCAAAGGGTAATATTTAAATTGTTCTGGCATATGTAAGAAGTGATTGTCCAGCGCATTCAGGCAACTTTGTGATGCTACTGCAAAGCTGGCCAGTGGAGGATTTCCTCTGTGTAACAGAATGGTTAGGTTACATTCAGCCATTGTAGTGGCTCCTATGTAAGTTTCTGCTCAGCTGAATAAGGGTGGGAGGATCAGACTCAAAACTAAGAAAAATAAAGTGATTGCATAGGCTATGGGACTATAGATAGTACTAGAAAGTAGGCAGGAATTACATGCTATATAATACACACATCCTTGTATTTTTGAGAGATGGTCTAAACTGGAAAACCCATTACCCTTGTGTAGTGCTCAAAGTGTGCTGGGATGGGGACCTTGGAAACAACATTTCTAGCTAGTCAGGCAAATCACTGAAGGGTACATGTTTTTAGTACTGTCTTGGGAGACCAGTCAATCAGAGGGGGCTTTCCCCACTGCCCACTTCCTCAGAAAGAGAAGCCAATCAGGGCTTCTGCAGGAAGTAGGCAACTCTCTTCCATTCCGAAGCAGATATTTGCATAGGGGAGGAGGGTGTAGAACAATCCTGTCAGCTCTGCTTCCTCCCCTCCTGTAAGCAACATAACAGCTCCTCTGCAACACCAAGTCTTGGAAGAGAGAAAAAGGGGACCCTGCCTGGGAGAAGAGGGTTAGTAACTCCAGGAGCTGCAGAAGTGAGACTGAACTGATAGGGGGATGGTAGGGACAGGTTTGATTTGGGGGTTGAGGGAACAGAATTAATTGCTGGACAGAAGCACAGGTAGATGTGGGGTGATGAAAGATGCTGCCCCCAACACACACACACACACACACACACACACACACACACACACACTTGTGCTATACGACCAAGGTCTCACAACACCACTTTTCTAGAAGATAGATACTTTCCTACTGGTGAAATGGAAGTGTAAAGAGGAAAGTGATGGGTCATCATAATGAAGTTATCATGAAATTAAAAGTAATGCCCATCTTAAAAACATTAATAGCAAAGTTATTTATTATCATCAATGTAAATTGTTAGTGAAGTGGAATCAGTATTCCAAGTGCCTAAAACATTAAAAAAATTATATACTATTTCTTCATTTCATGTTAAGATTACGACGGTTTACTTTACTCTCAGAGTGGCTTATGATGTTGTATGTAGTGTAATGGAAATGAAGTCCATGTCTATCTTTTTGAAGTAAGAATGAGAAAACACAGGTGGTGATCTCTAGTTACTATTAGAGTGTTCTATTTGCTGTGTGTTGTAGAAACAGACAAACACACCAAAAATGCGCATCTATATTAACCAAACAACAATAATAATTTTTTCTATTGTCCTGAATAGAAGACATTTGAATGATATTTTTGCTATTCAGTAACAAGAAAACAAATGAAATGAAAAGGATCCCAAACCCTAGATTACAAAGAAATCCCATAATGAGACTGATAAAACTGGTCAAAGCCATCAGTGCAGGTGAATGCTTCATTTCTCTATATAGCTTAACTGATGTACTGAAGGTTATGAGCGAAACACATCTGTGGCTCTAGTCTCATCCCTCTCCAGAGCAGAGGGCCAATCATTCTGAATTGCTGGGTTTGTGATGTTCTATCTATTAAGGAGAAAAGTGTGTTCAGAATACTTTGCAAAAGTATATTTTAAAAACCAGAATCAATGGAATAGGGCATCTCTACAGTGTTACTGGCTTTAAGAAACTTAGTCCTTTCCCCATGGACACAACAAGATTTTTTACATAGGGCAAAGATTTAGACCATATCCCAGTGTTGGAATATGGTTGTCATATCTACAGTCAGATGTCCCCATTCATTTATCCCAACTTTAGATCATGAGAGGTATCAAGTTTTCTTCATGATCTTGGCATGATTCTAGTTATGACAAAGCCTGAGGAAGGACTTGAGAGATCAGATTAAAAAAAAAAACAGATTCCTAGCTGGTGTAAATGTGTACTCCACTTTACACTAGCTGAGGATTTGGATCACTATAAAGAGGTAGGGCAGAGACTGATTTATAGAAATGGATATCAAGGCTCCTAAAATTCTGGAGCTGTGAGAGAAAAATGGAAAAATAAGATACAGATATTGGATTCTATAGAGAAATTTCAGGGAAGGGAAATTTTGGAGTGATATTTTTAAAGACGGTCCAACCCAGCTAATACTTGCATAGAAGATTTCTGGACACTGTCAAAAGAGTACACAATTGCTAGAAATTCATTTTATTCTATAAATGTGCACATACATTTGTCAGGAATATGCAAATAGAATTTACATGCACAGACAGTGGCAGAAATTGCATTTGTAAGTGACTGGTTGCACAAATTTGGGTGCTCACAAAGGGAAGCCATATTTTGAAAATGTGTCCCTTGTTGCCTGAAGGGGAAAAAGTCTGTGGTAAGTTTAGAGTATATTACCTTAGTAATATAGCTTAGAAGTATGATGGACGTTTTCAGTATAAAGTACTTGCTCATGGATCCAAATTATTTAAGACAAATATTGACTACTCATTTCTTAAATGTTTTAATTATTTTGAATAATTTGATACTCTAGTAAATTAATGCTAAAGCATTTCTCGGTTTGTGCCAACTCAGTGCTTCCCAGTAGGAAGTTAGTCCATCTTTGCAAGCAAGCTTTCTTTCTCAGTAGGCAGTCCATTTCTGTAGAGTGCCATTAAGTTAATTTCAAAAAGAACCAGTAAAGGTATATGGAGCAGGCAGTAATAGCATGGAAAATATCCAAAATTACTAGACCCCAGCAACAGAACTTAGATGCCATTTTCATGCACTAATAATTTGTAGTTTACATATTGAAGGCAACTATAAACTGACTACTTTCTTGGTTAAGGCATGCAGGTAATTGCAAATACATTGTTAGCTGCCTACCTTTCAATATTTGAGAACAGAGCTTCTTAAAAAAAATACAATTTACGGATCATTATCGGAAAGCTCTCTCTCTCTCTCTCTCTCTCTCTCTCTCTCTAGCTATTTACAATAGAGAGGTTCTGGCTCACCAAGATTATTTAATTTACTTGTTATCCAAATGTGAAAAATATATGGAGCAGGCTTTCAAGCTAATTTCTATATCTAGATATTTTAAAGTGCTGTGTAATGTTGCAATCAGTTTAGGTGAATTACTGTTCTAGGAATGTATAATTTCTGTGTATATCTAAGGATATTCATATTCACATGAAAAATTCCAAAACAGTAGAGTTCTACAAAAACATTTATTTTGGTGTAGAAATAAATATATGGGCACAAAAATAGGTGCAAAACAATATTGTTTACTTCTAAGAATAAGCTAAAAGAATCTCAAGTATTTGAACTTTGTGTAACATGTGTCATGGAATTTCCTGCTGCTTCATAGATTTCCATGAGGAATTTGGTATTTTCACTTCTATTTCATCCCTAACAGCTATTATTTGGATGGCTTTCATAAGAAACCCATTGCTGTAAATCCCTGGAGCAAACAGATCTCCTGTTTAAACTGAAGGCTTAAAAAAAAAAGAAAGAAATCTTTCACTATTCATGAAAAATATCAATATTATGGCATTCAGAACAATTGTTATTGTTCAGCCTACTTGTGATGATATCATGTAGGACAAAATAAATATTTTAGACCAGATCCTCAGCTGCATCAACTTCAATCACCAGTCAGGCCCTATATTCACCACAATAGCTTGTATGTAAGGCAAACAAAAGAGGTTAATGAAAGAAAATCCTGACATATTTCTGACAGTCAAAGTTCTCATATTTTATATAAATAGCACCAGCTAGTTATATTTCTTTCATTACCCAGTTGACACTTCAGTAAGGATCCTGGTATGTGCCTCAGGGTCCTAGGCACTAGTTATACAAATAAATAAATAAAATAATAATGCCCAAGTAGAAGGGCTTTTTGTAGAAGACATACATGAGTGAGGCAGAAAGGGCATATAATCCTTCCCCCTCCCCACCCTGCTCCCATTATACAGGCAGGGTGCCTAACACCCATTAGGTGTTTTATTATGCCCTTACTATAGTCACTTCTACATTGCCGCTTGATTGGATAATGGACACTGACTGCTTGTGCTCCCCTCCTCTCTGTGAAAATTGTGGAGTGGATCTGCCTTATTTGTGGAGCCACTGACTGAATCTTGCCATTTGCTTTGCCTACCCAGAACTACCCTCCACACTCTGGAACCACATACAGATTCTTGTTGAACACAGATCAGATCACAGGCTCCTACACAATAGAAACAACATTTCCACTGAATGTTAGGCCTTTCACTGCCACAAGTTTTAGCCCTTTGTGATATAATTGGTATTACAATGTCTATAGCCAATATTAACCAATACACTTTCAAGGATCAGTTTTATTATGCCCTTTTTATGGCACTGTTTGAGAGACATCACAGGGAATCTGAATTTTTTGAGGTACTCCCTTCCTGCCTGCACACACATCCTCCTTCCCGTACCAAAAAAAAGTCTGTAGTGAAGAAAGGCAGCTGGTATAAACAGGGTAGCCTACATCTTGCTGAACATGTACAAAATGGATTTTGGGATTAAAAATGTAAGGATTAAAAACAGAAGCACTAACTCATATCCCTCCCATAGGGATGCCCTGCAGGCAATGGAGGAAACCTAGTAAGTACAACTAAAATTGGATTTAATAATTGCCACTAATAAAGGGGCAAGCCTATATGACAATTGACAAAATGAATTGCTCATGGCACATTAGCAGTGTATTAGATAACAGGCACAGTAACTAAATTATTATTAAAACAACTATATAGTAAATATGTATACTATACCACAATAATGCCTTTTTAAAAATCTGTTAGTTATGTCTCCTAGCAATTATGTTTATTGTCTTATGCAGTTTTTTAAAATCAAATCCAATAAACATATTTCTTATTCCATAAAAGGTTTTTGATTGGTCTTATTTTTTCAAATGGTAAATGAAAGAATGATGTCATACAGCAGCATTAAATAGTATTAAACAGACCATAACTAACATTAGCTGTATAAATTATACATAAACTGACATTTATGCACTTTGTGAAGAATTGCTTCATGGGTTATGCAATCTTTTCCAAAACACATTCCAAAGAATAACATCACTGGTTATGTTTCATAGCTACAAATTGGTAACTAAATTAGCATTCATTTATTAAGTTTACATAGAGAACTCTTCTCATTCAAATACTTCTAGTTTATAATTTATTTTTATCTGAGGCATAATTTTTCATGTCATGTTTTTGCCAAAGTCAATACAACTTGAGCCAAACTCTATTCCTGGTCCTGCATTTATACCCTCCTCCTCTTGGCTACTTACATAGATGTGTGTTTTCTAGCTGGGAAAGTAAACAAATTAGTCTGGTTCATCAAAATAATCTTCATCAAAATTCACTATCAAGTTTAGGACTCTATTCATGCACACGAGAAAGGCTTTTGCATATAACTAAGAGAGGCAAGATCTTTCACAGAAGAAAGTCTGCAGATTTCACTTTTGATGCAAAATAAAAAACTCTTCCTGAAAAATATCAGGATGGTAAGGTATCAAAGTAACTTTTTTTTTACATAAGTAGGTAACATGTGCATACGATAACAGACATACGATCATGTGGAATGTGAAGATTTGGACCTTGTGCACAAAAACAGACAAACCAAGAGTACAATCCCTTGTACTCACAGGTAATGTTCAATATGAGCAAGTATCAACAGTGATCCATTCCTGTATTAGTACAACACTAAAGTCTCAATATGAATTTTCCATTTGTATCATGTTAGCCCATCATGATAAAGAAGTTACAAGGAACACAGCAAAATGGACAGTCTAAAATCATCACTTAGCCTTTGCTATTATAAGGAACAGAAGTTCAACATACTGTGCCAGTTTAATAGGCCATTCATTTTAAATACATGGATCATTATTGTTTTGGATAATAATTCAGAAACTTATCCAAACTACTTTTAAAGGAACCTCTTGCATAACCCCTAAAATCAATATGTACTGCAAAATAGTAAGTGCCAAAATAGTATGGATTTAGAGGGGAACTAGGTAAAAACAATATAAAATATATGTATATGAAAAGTGCTGTACACCTCTGGGAAGCAGAGTCTAGAGGAAAGGGGTCATGTTTTAACCAACAACAAGTTTATATAACAGTTTTTATAATAATCCAATTTCTATATGCTCATAACTTTCCAGTCATTCTCATCTTGGGCTAAAGTTTGATTGAGAAATTCTGCTTGAAGATTATTTTTAAAAATTGAAGCAAAATCTTTTTAGTCCCTATTGAATTCTTGGAAAGTGAATCAAACCCATGTTTCCCATTGTACAATAGACAAATAGAAATAATGTTGGTTGAACTATGTTTCCATCTAAGTATTTCTTATGTGCCCATAGCTCTGGTAGCTGTATGCTTTGAACAAGGCTAGAGCAAATAAGACCCATATGGTCTTGATGCAGAAACTACTGGCCTGTGTTATGCTGGAGGTCAGACTACGTGATGAGAATTATCGATTCCTTTTTGCCTTAAAATCCATGGAACATGGCTAAAGTTTCAAACTTTTCAGATATAGTTTTCATGGAGTGGTTGGTTGGTTGCATGGCAGGGGGGAAGAGTTAAAAAGTTAGAGCTATAAGCAATTGATTTTTTTTTATGCTCAGTAGCATCCAAGGTATTTCACACAGCTTAATGAAACCATATTATGTTTGTAATGGAATGCACATTCTTTCCAACTGACCTGGGCTGGGAGAAGGGCTACTGCTCTGGTGGACAGTTTGCATGAGAGGGGTGTCAATGAACGCAAAGCAACATTCTCCAGAACACAGTTAATGTCAAGAAAAGAAGTTAGCAGGTTTGGAAAAGACCAAGGACTTCTGTGTTTTGTAAACTATCGTCTATAATATTCTACAAGAGAAAGATTAGTATTTGAAAAAGTTAAGTTTCTTTCATTTCCTTTGCAAATGTATAGCTGTCAATCTAAAGACAGCTGCTGCCTTCTTAGGCTGGATTTGCAGAAAATTATCTCCAGCCAAACAATAGCAGCAATAATAATTTGAATTAACAGTTCTACCACCCTATTTCCATAAATCAGGACTGAACTTCAAAACCTAATGAGCCCTTTTATTCTAAATGCACTGAGAGGTACCCCCGACTTGGAGGTGTGGGGGGAAGGAAAAAGAAGATATTCAATATAAACAAACTGCTAATATGGCTTCAAGACAAGGGCCAAAATTTTCAGATTTAGACTCAGTGCTTACCTTTCTGTTGTTCGATTTAGCTGCCACCTCAGTATCCTTCTGACTGGTTGGGTAATTTAGACCTTGAGGTAAATTTAAAAAAAAATCCAGTTCTTCCACAAAAAGGAAAGACCAACTTTTCCTCTCTGAGCTGTAAGAACAGTGCTCTCTAGTGGTCTCTCAATTAAAGGGAAACAAAAGGAAGCTTCTTCACATCCTCTAGCAGAAGTTCAGACTCCAGGCCCCAAGAGAAGAAGTAAATATTGATCCAGTCCTGCAAGCTCTTCTTGGTTTCGTTGCCCAGTACCTCTTCCCTCAACCAACTCCTGGGGTTAGCCCCTTTCTAGAATCCCCCATTAGCAGTTCCAGAATAGAAAATTATCCCTTTCCAGAATTTTCTTGCTGATCCCCCTCTTTTGGGCAGCTTCAGAAACAGCTCTATAGTCCCTATCAAAGGATATGAAAGATCATTTCCCTCCAGGTTTGTTTCTCAAATGACAAAAAGGGAGCTCATATATACACACACACAGCTTCCCTTCCCAGCATTCCTTGCTGTGAGGTCTACAACTTCCATAGTCTCTCTGGACTATTAGACCTAGAAAGCCTTGGTTCTAGGCTGAACTAGTCCATGTGAGCCCTGTAGCCCCTTAAAGGGCCAGCTCAGCCTATTACAGCCTCCTGAATCTTTATCTGCACAAGTGGGGCAGTTTTCATAAGTGGTCAGCACTGTAGCTGGCCAGAGAAGAGTCCATTACATGGGACCATTGTTTTTTTTTAATGTTTGGTTTCATTCTGATTCAAAATAAAAGCCTTCAATTTCAAAGTTCTTCACAAAAGGGAATAGGGCTCCATATGAAAGTTTGGGGTTATAGTAGAATGCTGATTTAAATCTAACTGTGGAACATTATCTCAACTACTGCTGCATTAAAGTAGGAGAATGGGCTAAACCCCAAATCTGACCCTATATCTGAACAAATGTAATAAATTTGGAGTTTGGGATCCAGATCCAACTGTTTTGACTTGGTTCTTTCTCTGTTAATAGATGAGATGAGAGTTATAGCAGCAAACTCATGGACTCAGACTTTAAGGCCAAAAGGGACCACCATGATCATCTAGTCGGACCTCCTGCATACTGCAGGCCACAGAACCTCACTTCCCACTCCTGTAGGAGACCCATAACCTTTGGCTGTGTTACTGAAGTCCTCAAGTCATGATTTAAAGACTTCAAGTTACAGAGAATCCACCATTTATACTAGTTTAAACCTGCAATTGACCAAGACCCATGCTGCAGAGGAAGATGAAAAACCTCCAGCGTCTCTGCCAATCTCACCTGAGGGAAAATTCCTTTGACCCCAAATATGGCAACAGTTAGGCCCTGAACAAGCGGGCAGGCAAACACCCAGGAAAGAATTCTCTGTATAACTTGGTGCCTTCCCCATCTAGTGTCCCATCACTGACAGTTGGAGACATTTGCTGCTAGCAGTCACAGATTGTCTACAATGGAATTGTAGACAGTCCCATTATACCAGCCCCTCCATAAACTTATCAAGCTCAGTCTTGAAGCCAGTTAGGGTTTTTTGCCTCCATTTCTCCCCTTGGAAGGCTGTTCCAGAACTTCATTACTCTGATGGTTAGAAACCTTTGTCTAATTTCAAGCCTGAACTTGTTGATGGCCAGTTTATATCCATTTATTCTTGTGTCCATATTGGTGCTTAGCTTAAATAACTTCTCTCCCTCCCTGATATTTATAGAGAGCAATCATATCTCCCCTAGCTTCCTTTTGATTAGGCTAAACAGCCAAGCTCTTTGAGTCACCTTTCATAAGGTAGGTTTTCCATTCCTCCGATCATCCTAGTAGCCCATTTCTGTACTTGTTGCAGTTTGAATTCATCTTTCTTAAATATGGGAGACCAAAACCTGCACACAGTATTCCCGATGAGGTCTCATGCTTTGAAGGTTAAAAATTAAGAGGGAATTAGTAATTTTAAAAAAGCAGAATGGCAACAGTTCAAAGTGTTTTAGTTCAAATTTTCAAAAATATACACTGAAGATTTTACATAGGTCTAATTGTAGTTCTATATGTAATTACCTATTTCATGCATACAAAATTAAGTTGTCAATGGGCTCTTTTTCAGAAGGCAAAATGTATAACTGTATTTCATGCATGCAAAATTAATTCCAGGCACAAATATGAATATATGTGCTTCTAAGTACTTGATTGTACTCACATTTGGGAATTTGCACTTGCAGAAGCAACTTCAGAAGTAATTTTTACAAGGCAAATTGGGACCAGAAAAAGGACACTGCAATGTCAAAAATGTGACCCACAATTCATATTAGGTGGATGTAACGAGGTGCCCTGTCAACCAAGCAATCCCCCTCGTGGAGTAGAATGACAATGCAACTGCTCTGCTTCAGCTTTCTCTCATGGTCTTCATCCCACTTCACTCTAAGTGTGGCTTAAACCTCTGGCCAAGCCACTTGAGGGGAGGGGGAGAGAGCATGCACACACACACACACACACCCACCCAACCCCTTCGGGAGTAACAGAGGCCCTTATTCCAAATCCAACAGAAGACCAAGGCTGAAGAGGTTTGATTTTCCTGGGCTTCAATAAAAACCCACAATCTTGTCCAGGCCTATCCTCCTACCAAGGGATCCATGCAGCTCCTGACCCCATGCAGGATACTGGGCTTCCCTTCTTTTAAGTCCACATCCCAGGCCTAACACCCTGCACAAGTTTAGTGGGGGGAAGGATTAACTGAGCACATGTCTGCTCTTTAACCCCTTCATCTCTGGTGCGGGGTTGAAACATCCCGTCAAAGAGGAATTCAGTTGCAGAGGTCCAT
The DNA here is from genome assembly GCF_009764565.3 of Dermochelys coriacea. Classification (NCBI taxonomy): domain Eukaryota; kingdom Metazoa; phylum Chordata; order Testudines; family Dermochelyidae; genus Dermochelys; species Dermochelys coriacea. Next base: position 101,925,986 of record NC_050074.1, on the reverse strand, counting down.
CAGAAGGTCTATTGCACCACTTAAGTACCATTTAAACCAGGGATGGGCAAACTTTTTGGCCCAAGGGCCACATCTGGGTATGGAAATTGTATGGTGGGGTGGTCTGTGAGGTAGGGCCAAAATCAGGAGTTCAGAGTGCGGGAGGGGGCTCCAAGCAGGGGTGCATAGGGGGCTGAGGGCTCTGGCTTGGGTGCAGGTTCTGGAGTAGGGCTGGGGATGAGGGGTGGGGGTGCAGGAGGGTGCTCTGGGGTTTGGAGGGCGGGAGGGGATCAAGGGTAGAGGATCCAGGTGGTGCTTACCTCAAGCAGCTCCCAGAAGCAGCAGCAGAAGCATGCCCCCTCTCTGGCTCCTACACAGAGAGGCAGCCAGGTGGCTCTGTGTGCTGCCCCGTCTGTAGGCACCACCCTTGCAGCTTCCATTGGCTGTGGTTCCAGGCCAATGGGAGCTGCAAATGGCATGTGGAGACCCCGGCTGCCCCTATGCATAGGAGCTGGAGGGGGGACATGCCTATGCTTCCAGGAGCCATGCAGAGCCACGGCACATGCAGAATGGGGCAAGACCCCAACCCCATTCCCTGGCTGGAGCAGGGTAAGCCCTGGAGCCTGCTCCCTGGTGGGAGCTCAAGGGCCAGATTAAAACGTCTGAAGGGCCGGATGTGGCCCCGGGCTGTAGTTTGCTCACCCCTCATTTAAATTCTACTTTGAGTTATATTTTAGCATATGTTTTGAGTGGGAGTTAATCCCTAAAATGAAAAGGAGACTAACAAATTTATTAGAGCATAAGCTTTCGTGAGCTACAGCTCATGATGAAGTGAGCTGTAGCTCACGAAAGCTTATGCTCTAATAAATTTGTTAGTCTCTAAGGTGCCACAAGTACTCCTTTTCATTTTGTGAATACAGACTAACACGGCTGCTACTCTGAATCCCTAAAATGTGGCTTAAAATGTATCTAAGCGGTTCGTAGACTTTCTGTTGGATCTCTGTATGTATATTAATTTTCCCCCTGGGATATGTATAATTTAGAGCATAGCCCTGCACCCTCTGCCATCAATGGTAAACTTCAACTGACTTCAATGGGTGTAGGATCACGCCTTTAGAAACCTAAAGTTAATTCCAGCTCCACTGAAGTCAGTGGCAAAACTAGGTTTCAGAGTAGCAGCCGTATTAGTATGTATCCGCAAAAAGAAAAGGAGGACTTGTGACACCTTAGAGACTAACAAAGCTTATGCTCAAATAAATTTGTTAATCTCTAAAGTGGCAAAACTGTTATTGGTCAATGGAGCCAAGATTTCACCCTTCATTTTAAAATTGAGCCCTTTAGTCAGTCATGTCCCAGGCAAATGGCTTGTGATTAGTAACCTGATAAAATAGATATAAAACTGCACAAAGTAGATTTTCCACATGTCAAATTATGGGATCTTTTAATCAGAAATGTTGTGGCATTTATGCCCTTTATGCCTATTCAACAAAATCAGTGGTAAGCAAATTCCATGGGAGTCCTTGGCAGAAAGCCCCAGAGGAGTGGAGACTATGTATTAGTATCTCTCTTCACCCTGCTACAGTATTACCTCTAATTAATCAGAACTAGAAAGAAAGGATAGCAGTGGCATATCCCTGAATTTATAAACTTGGGTTAATATTCCTGTCCAGGAATTCTGCCCTTTACTAACAAACTAAATGCTCCTACATGGTGCCTTGCCTGTTCACACTCATGCCCATCTGTTAGGATGGCTTTGTGCCTGCTCACAAGATGGTATGCCAATTTCATTAGGTCAGAGATGCCAAGCTAAGATAGCTTTAGATGGACAGCCTGACTAACACTGCCACACTCATGTTTTCCAAAACAAGCCCTCTTCAAACTAATCTCATGCTTTGAGTATTATGTGGCAAAATTAAACTATCTGAAAAACAGAAAAAGGTTTGGGGGCATTTGTGCTTCAAAAAAGGTTTCTTGGAAACACAATGCCGATTTGGGATACAAGGTATTAGAATATTTACCATAGGAACTCTGAAAGCAAAAAAGTTGCATCACACAACTCTGAAGCAATAGTATTAGTCCAAGCTCTTCAGGACAGAGAGAGAGAGAGAGAGAGAGAGAGAGACTTATTTGTTTATGAAGTACCTAATACACGCTTTTTGATAATTAAATAATAGTGCTAATAACAAGATCATGTAATGCAGAAGAGAGTCATGGTGACCACATGAAAATTAGAGCTGTGCATAGTGTTCACGACATGTGAAACCATGTGATACTTGTTACAAATGACAAGCTCAATCTGGTTTTATGAACCTATCAAGAACACCTAGGCCAAATTATGGTTTCATATGAAAACCACAAAAAGCAGACACTTTTTCCATGGTTCTTCACAAAATTTCATGTTACGCTTCGATGTTGGGGTTTGATTCAAAGGTGAACCTCAGAGTGGGAGGGGTGAACCTACCCGGAATCTAAAATTTAAAAAACAAAAAAAAAAAACCCATGTAGGTAAACCTACCTCCCGAACTGAAGGGGAGATCACCAAAAGGGAGGACATCTCAGTCCTGGCACTTCCTCCTCCCCATTGCAAGTCCTGGACAGATGGATCTATGGTATTTATTTGAAACGAACCCAGGCAAATTGAAGACACCAACATTTTATGTGGCCAAGCACAAGACTGAGATGGGGGAGCAGGGGAGGAGGGAGGAAGTACTTTTGCTTGTGAAAGGGGTGGAGAAAAAAAATACAATTTTTGGGTGTTTCTAGAACACCAATATAGACAGGAGTGTTCAGTATTAGAATATATAAATAGCCCTGGCTGAGAGTATAACAATAGCTCCGCTTCTCCTATCACAAAAGAAAGCCAATAAAGACATTTTGAGATCTCAGACAATAAATCACTGTCAGCATGCAAGGCCATGTTTTCTTGATGTAAACAGCAAGTATAGTCTACTGATTCCACCCTGGGCCCCTCCTGAAAAAACATGTATTTTAATACTCTGAGAACTAGTAAAAAGGAGAATTTTAGGGCAAAGGAGCAGCAGGACATCAAACAAATAACTTTATATATCTCTTGGTCACTAATTTGAATCTAGATTAAGAAAGTGGTGCGTGAAAGTTGTTACCATTAAATGGCTTATGTAAAACCTGTTCAAGGCTTTAGTGTAGTTCATATTGCATCACTACATCACAAAAACCATTTACCACCACACTTTGTTCTAGCTGACAATTTACCATGTCTCAATAGAGGTGCCAGGGACTGAACAGGCATGTGGAATAAACTATTCCAAGTGGTCTCACCAGTTCTGAGAAGAGGTGAGCTGTCAGGCAACCCTAAAGAGAGTGATACTGCAGTTACCACTGCTATATTCTATTGATAACTAGATAACTTCATCCTTTTGGCCTGTCACTCAAGTTCCTTCCACAAGTAGTTAAATCACAGACAAATGAAGGACAACAATATTTATAAAACCTTAACTAAATATATCTTCCACAGGTCACTAGGAAGGGAGATGTGATGGTGGCTAAGACTCTGCTGATTACACATTTAGGTAGGTAAATCAGCAGCAATGAGAGTCACAAAGCTATAGTTCACTTAGCATACAATACAACAGGGAAGAACTTGAAATGTATCTTTCCCATGGAGGTTAAAAAAAAATCTGCTACATTCTCAGATTATCAGAAATAGCTAATAATTTCCTGCTAAAAAGGACAAAGTCCCTGTATAAATTTGGAGGATGAAAGGGAGATATCAGAAATGGCATCTCAGACTGTGACATCCAGTCCCTAAATAAAAGATTGACAGTAGTGCAAAGTGGATATATAGAAGAAATCCCATCCATACCCATAACCGTGTAAATGCAGGCCTCTGCACCAGTAGAGTGCCTAATGTATTAGCATTGGCACCACTTCCACACCACATCATGCCAATAAAGTTACTGAAAATAAAACTAATTTACCTGCCTATTTCACTGGCTGTAAGTGGACTCCATTAAAAGAGCCAGATTTTGACTGCTATGTAAAGTGGGAGAACAGTGCAAGGAACTTCCTCTTTGTAACCGGGTCAAGAGAGAGTCCTTGGGGTAGTGACTGCTTCCTGCTGTTATCCCAGGGGGCATAGCCAATCCAAAGGATATGGGGAGGGTCATAGTCTCACCTGTTCCACAGTCAAGTAGTGCAGCACATGCAGTGCCCCTGAGTTCCATACAGGCTCAATGCCTAATGGAGGCCTGTGCCATAAAAAGACCATTTGAGCCAAAATGTATAAGTAGTTGAGGACTATCAGGCTAGGAGTATCTTGGAACCCTGGAGACTACCACAATACATTCTGAGTGTGTTCAGGAAAATTATCCATGGGAAGCTTGGTCACGTACTGAGCCTCACATGTCTTGTTTCTGCAAATGTCTGCTTTCTTACATGACATGAGTGAACATAGAAACACAGCTATAAAAATAGTATGGATCATATAAGTATCAGGACAGGCAAAATAGTGATCGTATGATAATACAAATCTGAGACTGAGAAGAAATTGAAAAGATCACATCCTTAAAAAGGAAATGCCTCTTAAAAAAATCCCATAGATTATAAAGCAAAGGAGAGTATGAGCACATTGGGCCTGTTGCAAGAATAACGTAAAAGCTAATCATCATTTCCTCTTTACCATCATTGCAGCCTTCAGATGCACATGTAGCTGCTACCGACTTAAAATTAAATTGACCAGTTGGACTTAGACATGAAGGAGCATGTAAGAGAATCAGTCCAAAAAGCAGAATGCACACTTTAAGTGTTTCTTTCCTTCATGTTCTGTTTACACTCTCTCTCCTCCCTCGCCCACACTTTCTTATATAAAATTATTCTTATTTGTTTGTATTACTGTTGAGCCTAGAGCCCTTCACTTAGATCAAAACTCCCATTGTGCTAGCAGCATACAAATATTCAATAAGAAACAGTCCCTACCCAAAACAGCTTACAGTTTATGGGAAGGGAAACAGATGCATAGGAAGGGAGATGATTTGTCCAGAGCCACATAGCACTTCAGTGGCAGACCTATGAATAGAACTCATGAGTCCTAGTGTAGTACCCTATTCACCATTGCTTCTTTGTGTACTGCAATGTTTTAAATCCTGTTCAGGAAGTTGTTCTGCGTTACTTTATTAAAATGATATGTTATTTTGGAACTTTGTTTTGCCAATATCCCCGGTTGCTTAGACTGGCACTCTTAAGTATATTTGAAAACCAATAAAATATCACCAAAAGACATAATACTCTAGAAATCCACTTCCTTCTGTATTTACAGTTTACCATCTAACATACTTCATGCTTCACATTCAGCAAACTTTGATACAGTGCTTAGACTGAAATTATGGTGCACAAGAGTAACATACATTTGCTAGCAATGAACATGGGAAATAATTTCTCTTTTATAATTAGGGGATGTCTACAGGATGGAGGTGCTATTTGTATGTCATCATAGATTATGCCTGCCTTGTGTCAGGCAATCAGTTTGACATGTGGCGTTAACTGTAGGTTATCCAGGTCTGGGACATGTATTTGTTCTCCTATTTCTCTACTGTACCACAATAAGTCAAAGTGCAAATGTTTCCTAAACATGTTATACACAGGGAAACTGTTTGCTAGTAAAGACTGTTTGTGATTTGTTAAATAACTTAATCTTAATATTTTATCAGCAAAACCAGAGACAATCTTTATTCACATGAATTAACTGACCACAGACTTTAAAAACAAAATAACAAAAGAGGCTCAAAATTGCTGCTGCTGCGAAATAGTGGAGAAATACTTGGGTGTTTTTAATTTTAATATCTCTGGCATATTTCTTGATAATATATTAGTAAAAAACATTGTGAGAACAAAGTTTGGAGAGCAGCATCTTTTAATTGAGTGGCTCCAACAGTAATTAGTTGTTTGGTTGTTAATTAACAATTTACTAATGGCTATCAGAAGAGTATGATTAAATTATCTCACCAAGATGTGAGAGATCTGAGAAATTAGTATTAATTATCCAATAATTGATTATAACTAATATTGATCAGTATCACATGACAATATTTTTATGTACCACTTTGCCTTGTGATTGGTGGTCAGTTTTTGTTTGACAGAATCACATACTTGGAGAAGTTAGGGTGAGATCCACAAAGGTACTTAGGGCCTAAGTCATGTTTTTAGGCACAACTGCGAGCCACAAAACTCATGCTTGGCAGTCACCTAATCCTGTAGGTGCCTAAAAACTGAGGTGCCAAATGAGTTTGTCATAAAGGTTCCCTGGGCACCTATGTTTTGGCCTCCGACTCACTCTAGGAGTCCACGTGCCTATCTCCTGCCTACTCTCCAGAGTGATTCACAAACCAGGGAAAACAGGTGTTCAGCCACCTATATAGTGTGCCAGAGCCAATCTGTGTGCATGCTTACAGACTGCCTACTGGATTGGGCCCCTAAGGAAAATTCACATAAAAGAGGACAATGACCTGCCTTATAACCTTTGAACTAGAAGATATGGTACTCACCAAGGCTGAGTGAGACCCCCAACTTAAGTCCCCCTCCATCAGAGGGGAAGGAGGGACTTGAACAGGGATCTGTCACCTCTCAGGTGAGTGCGCCAACTACTAGACTATGGAAGAGTCCTATATGAGGCTCCCTTAATCTCTCCTATCAAAGTTTTCCACCTTAATTAAATATTAATTGGGCTAGTGGAAGAATTAGGGTAGGGCACTCACCTGAGAGGTTGCAGATTCCCTGTTCAAATCCTCTCTCCCACATCCTGGGTGAGTACTCTATCTGCAAGTCTCCTCGCACCCCTGAGCAGTCTTTTTTCCAGCCCAGCATGTGACTTGGACATCAAAACCCATCTTCCCCTGGTTCATGGATCACAAGCAGAGATAGGCATCTATCTCCATGAGAGGGGAGGGGGTTAGCTCCTCTGGTCAGGATTTCCCAATGGCTAGCATTCTGGCTTTGTGGATGGTAGTCTAAGATGCCTAAATCTCCCCATTCATTACATAGGAGCCTAGGCATCTAATTCAGGCTCTGTGGATCAGTGTTGTTCCTGTGATTTTTCTAGGCACCGCAGTGCCCTGCGTGATAATGCCCAAGTCCCTTTGGTATATCTGGACCTTAGAGATCAAAAGGCCAGTTAGGTCACCTATTCTATCCCCTGCCATCCACAGGTTCTTGCATGCTTTACAAGTAATGTATTAGCTCAGACAACATTTTCTATTCCAAGACAGTACACTTCTATCACAGAGGAAGTAGTGCTTTCAACTCCATTCCTCTCCTTCAATTGTTCAGTTGAACAAAAGATAAGTTTAAATAATGCACAAGGGTTTCTTTTTACATAACCCATGCACAATTTATGTTTTCCTTCCCTACAGTAATTCCCATTGATTTCAATAAAGTACTAGTAAAAACACAGCTGGTCAATCCCTGGTTCTTATAGCACTGAATTCAGTCAACAAGTCAATTAGGACTTCAGCAAATGTTCTAGCCACTTTAGGCCACTGGGAATTTTTGAGCTCCAGTATTCCACTGGGGCCAAATTTCCAAAAGTGGCTTCAGAAGTGGAGTAGCCTCTCCTGGGAAATGGTGGAAAAACTGCTTGGATGTTTAAAACTAGAAACAAAACAGTAGTCATTATACAATGCAGAACAATCATCACAGGTGCAGGGAGATACTTACTAGTGAACCTTGTAGGTCTTATTTATCACTAATTTCTATGTATGAAAACCTGAACATGAAAAACTGGCTTACATTCCACTTCTACGCATGCAGATGGGCTTCATGTGCCCAAGTAAAGTAATTACACATGCAAATAATAAACTAGATATGTAATTATCGTTTGTAGGAGCAAATACTGACTCTGGGTCAATACTGAACCAGGGATTGACCAGCTGTGTTTTTACTAGTACTTTATTGAAATCAATGGGAATTACTGTAAGGAAGGAAAACATAAATTGTGCATGGGTTATGTAAAAAGAAACCCTGGTGCATTATTTAAACCTATCTTTTGTTCAACTGAACAATTGAAGGAGAGGAATGGAGTTGAAAGCACTACTTTTTGTAGGAGCAGGCCTTGCACATTGACTTGGGTATTTTGTGCATGTAATGTTAGGGGCCCCTTTTGAAAACTTGCCCCATAGCATACACACAAACATACTATGATTATGTGGTATGGGCAAAAGGTCAAGAAATGCAACCATGGGAATCATAATTTTGAGGAATTACTATAAGATCAGTAAAAGATATCACCTCACTCACCTTTCCTCCCTAATAGCTTGGGACCAACACAGCTACAACAACACTGCAAACTGTAAGCATGTAGCTGACCAGGCCATGGATACCCATGCCTAGTGATGGAAGCAAGAGTTCAACCTGTCAATTAGAGCTGGGTCCAAGGCTGGCAGAATCCAGGAAACAAGCCAAGGGTCAGTACCAGAAGGACAGAAGCCAAATGCCAAATCCAGGGGGTAAATCAGAGTCATAAACCAGAGGTGGAGCCAGGGATCAAAGCCAGAAGTCTGAAGCTATAGGAGAGCAGGAACTGGAAGCAAGCTGGAACAAAGTAGAAGTAGTAACTGAAACAAAAGCATGTGTGAGCAGCCACTGATCTGTTGTGGGGGCCAGGCTTATAAGCATGGCTATTGGTTTAGCAGCCCATCAGGGGCTGTGGCCACTCAGTCACTTCCAAGGGAGTACAGCTGGGCTCATTAGTTGCCTAGCAGCACAGTTAGTCAGGGAGCAGGCCAGCAGCTGGTCCAGCTGGTCTGGCCCCTGACAAAGCACAAATGACAGTCATCAGAATAACTTCTTTACTCCTTGGCATAAATTGTGTTTCTTTCCTTGGGTTAGAAAGACAACATAATACATATCCATTGTCATTGTCAGATGGCAGAAGACTATTGTCCAATTAGCACTCCCATATTGCAATGTCATTCCAACCTAGATTGATGCATATAATAGGAAGGTCCATTCTTTCACCTGAGTAGATAACAATTTTTCTCTTCCATGCACACAAAAGAAGATCCTCAGTAGGATCTTTTCTCTTTCTCATAGTACATAGAGAAACTTTTTATAGCAGGAAGGAAGGAAAGCATGGACTCATGCACCCAGGCCATTGTACTTCACGCTAAGAGTGTATGCATTTCTCAGACAGTTTATGAAAGTATGGTTACTGTAACTTTACCTCTTTTCCATGTAAGATCAAGGTTAAAAAAAACCAGAGAACAGTTTGCTGCTATGGACACTAATGGGAAAGGAAAGGAAAGGAATTGTAGCAGCTAAGTAGAGGTACTGAGAGCCTGGTATTCTTCCTGTAAAATGAAGGTACAGAAAGAATATCTCAGGGACTATGTGGCAGACACTTTTCAATGAGTGGTCCAGCCTGCACTTCCCCCAAGTCTGCTGGATAGCCAGCACATGAAGACTGGGACTGGCTCTGCCCTCTCAGAACAATGGAGTACCATCAAACACAACAGACGTTATTCAGGAACTGATAGAAGCAGAAGCAGCATTTTGTCTTGGTCCTGAACAGATACACTGGAAGGAGATAAAAAAACAATCCCTATACCTTCTTCTCTTACTAGTGAACCTACACAGCAAGACTGAATTTAGCCCATTATTTTGGGGCATCATGCTGATGGGGGATGGAGCATAGATATCCCTCACTTGAAGAAGAATGTAGAGATTTTAATACAACTCCCTACCATCACTACCACCCTTTCAGCTCCCCCAGTGGTAGGAATGTTGTACGGGCTTATGTAGACAAGGTTCCGGTCAGCCACCTGCATTTTAAGCAGTCACATTTAACTCTGTTCAGAGCAGATCTACATGGTGTGGTGCTTAAAAGGCTGGTTGCTACAGGCATATTGTCTACAGTAGTTCTGCTGCCACAGCAACCACTGGTGGAGCTGAAATTATGGTATCAATTGGGTGGATAGTTAACAAAAATATTGTATTATAGGCAAAGCCATAGAGTAAGCCCAAAATATTTTGACCTTTAATTGAAAGAGATCTGTCAACTGGTAAAATTAGTGCAGAATACTGGATTATTTTTGACAATACTTTATATTGTCAATAATTAACATTGGTTCTTATTCAATCTTTTGCATTATATAAATAAAGATGTGGGTTTTACTTTTCTGTACTGGTGCAGTATAGTGGTTTAATTTAAACTGGAAAAGGGGAAGAAACCAGGTTATAATCTAATCCAATATTTTTTTAAATGAACAATATTCTACAGAAAGGTCTCTTCAAAGTATAATTAGGACCTGGCAGAGCAATATGAAAAGTATCACACTTTGTCACCCTCAAGCTATGGGCACAGAGGATGGGAGAAGTAGAGTGCTCCAAGGAGATAATAATCAGTTAACAAGATATCCACACCTTGCCATATTGGTAAAAGCAGAATTCAGATCCTCTGTCCGTTGGTCTCCATGTTGAAAAGAGAAAAGGAGGACTTGTGGCACCTTAGAGATTAACAAATTTATTAGAACATAAGCTTTCGTGAGCTACAGCTCACTTCATCGGATGCATTTGGTGGAAAAAACAGAGGAGAGATTTATATACACACACAGAGAACATGAAACAATGGGTTTATCATACACACTGTAAGGAGAGGTTTCAGAGTAGCAGCCGTGTTAGTCTGTATTCGCAAAAAGAAAAGGAGTACTTGTGGCACCATAGAGACTAACAAATTTATTAGAGCATAAGCTTTCGTGAGCTACAGCTCACTTCATCCTCTGATATTCTTGTTAACTGCTGGAATTAGCCTACCTTGCTTGTCACCATGAAAGGTTTTCCTCCTTTCCCCCCCCCCCCGCTGCTGGTGATGCTTATCTTAAGTGATCACTCTCCTTACAGTGTGTATGATAAACCCATTGTTTCATGTTCTCTGTGTGTGTATATAAATCTCTCCTCTGTTTTTTCCACCAAATGCATCCGATGAAGTGAGCTGTAGCTCACGAAAGCTTATGCTCTAATAAATTTGTTAGTCTCTAAGGTGCCACAAGTACTCCTTTTCTTTTTGAAAATACAGACTAACACGGCTGCTACTCTGAAACATGTTGAAAAGAGTAGCAGTGTCATAATGCAGGCTGCCCCTGCACGCCTCCTAGTGGTCAGCTGTGGTGCCACTGGTCAGGCCTGCCTTGATTTCCCTTCTCCTGGGATATGGATAAGTCCAAGCAGGTTTCAGATATTAAGGATCACGGTCTTCAGAGGTCTTAGAGTGGTAGCCGTGTTAGTCTGTATCAGCAAAAAGAATGAGGAGTACTTGTAGCACTGTAGAGACTAACAAATTTATTTGAGCATAAGCTTTTGTGGGCTAAAACCCACTTCATCGGATGCATGCAGTGGAAAATACAGTAGGAAGATATATATACACAGAGAACATGAAAAAATGGGTGTTGCCACACCCACTATAACGAGAGTGATCAGTTAAGGTGAGCTATTATCAGCAGGAGAAAAAAAACCTTTTGTAGCGATAATCAAGATGGCCCACTTCCAACAGTTTACAAGAAGGTGTGAGTAACAGTAGGGGGAAAATAAGCATGGGGAAATAATTTTACTTTGTGTAATGACCCATCCACTCCCAGTCTTTATTCAAGCCTATTTTAATGGTGTCCAGTTTGCAAATCAATTCCAATTCAGCACTTTCTCGTTGGAGTCTGTTTTTGAAGTTTTTTCGTTGTAATATTGCGACTTTTAGATCTGTAATCGAGTGACCAGGGAGAGTGAAGTGCTCTCCGACTGGTTTTTGAATGTTATAATTCTTGATATCTGATTTGTGTCCACTTATTCTTTTACATAGAGACTGTCCAGTTGGGCCAATGTACATGGCAGAGGGGCATTGCTGGCACATGATGGCATATATCACATTGGAAGATGTGCAGGTGAACGAGCCCCTGATGGCATGGCTAATGTGATTAGGTCCTAGGATGGTGTCACTTGAATAAATATGTGGACAGAGTTGGCATCAGGCTTTGTTGCAAGGATAGGTTCCTGTGTTAGTGTTTTTGTTGTGTGGTGTGTGGTTGCTGGTGAGTATTTGCTTCAGGTTGGGGGGCAGTCTGTAAGCAAGGACTGGCCTGTCTCCCAAGATCTGTGAGAGTGATGGGTCGTCCTTCAGGATAGGTTGTAGATCCTTGATGATGCGCTGGAGAGGTTTTAGTTGAGGGCTGAAGGTGACGGCTAGTTGCATTCTGTTACTTTCTTTGTTGGCCTGTCCTGTAGTAGGTGACTTCTGGGCACTCTTCTGGCTCTGTCTTCGGAGAGTCTCATTTATTTAACAGAAAGGGTACATCTTCTGCGTAGCTTCTCTGGGAGCTCCCCTTCACAGGAGTTTCCTCTCTCCTGAAGAATACCTCCTTTAACTGAGCTTGGGTGACCTTTATTAGGTCCAAGCTTTTATCTACTAATTAATCCTTAACTGGCCACCTGCACAGTCAGTTATCCCCAGGTAGGCCTTCAGAATACTGTCAGGGGAACATTGGGGCCTTGATTCTCAGTAATGGACTAGTCATACTGTGATAAGCAGTCAGACCCACTTCTTGCTGGAAACAGTGTCAACCAGACTTACCTATCTCATATTGAAGGAATGACAATCAAACTCTCTTCATCACCAGCCTGAATGAAGGTTTGAATTTAGCTTTGGGAAAAGCAAACACAATAGGACTAAGGTCTTTCAAAAACAAAACTTAACACATGGCCACCTTAGTCTCTCTCTAAATAAAATGAATGGGCTTTACATTGTGCCCCTGCAGCTCATGAGTCCTGGGTTTGGCAGGCCAGCTAGGGCCTAGATAATTCCAAAGAAAGGGGCCCTGAACTGAGAAAGACCTGCCACCAGCTTCAGATAGATATACACTATGACCTGGTGACAGCAGCATTCTAACTGACCTTGTCTGCTACTGTGAGAAATTAGGTGAGAGACAATATCTCCATTAATCTGGATTCAGATCATTTAGATTTTATGAAACAGGAAATCAGTGCAGAGATTCGAAGATCTGTGTGAAGTAGGGAGGCAGATTCATTCTCTACCAAAAAAAAAAATTCTGGGTGGTCTTCAAGGGTACTCCAAAGTACAATGCATTACAACTTACAATCATAAAGTTGATTACAGAATTATAATGGCTTCTTTGTTCAATGCCAAGAAGTCTCCTTATGCTTTTAACAATTCATTTAAAAATATTTTTAAAATGCAAACCCTAACTTTTAAAAAAATCCACAGTTCCTCTGTTTTAGATGGCAAAAAAGGTTAATTTAATAAAACGATGCCAAATTTCCAAAAAGTGTGGTAGTTCTCTAATATACTGGCTTTGTGAATGCATATTGCAGACATCAGCTAGAGGGATTCTGCTCAGCCCAAATGTTTGCCATTATCTCAGCATCTGGTAGGTGACCTGAAAAGAGGATAAAAGCCCTACTGTTGCTCACAGGCAATAGAGATGCACCTTTAGTTCAGATGATAGAAACCTGTGATTTTTAGAACAGTGAGTTCTACTTCCATGCTGCTTGTACAATATGCACTTAGACAAGTATTTATATTTTTCTTATGTTCATGTCTGAAATGGACATCACTGGATCCAATAGAAACAAATTTAGATCACAGTTGACTTGACATTGAATAACAAGCATTTAAACCTTAATAAATATGTTGCCAATTCAAAGGTGTTTGAATACAACTGTTTTGGAAGTAATATTTAAATAAAATATGCAAGAAAATTCTGACATTCACAAACAGTTTCTCTTTATTTTCTTTTTCTCGAGTCAATTTAATGTTTGGAAAAGATGCTGGTACTGAAAACCAAAGTTGTCTATTTTTCTAGAAAACAGGAATGAAGTGAGCAGTGGCAGTGCAAGCTTCCCCAATGTGCATTGGCATCTTTCCAGAAGTGAGAAACTAGGTCAGTATCCATGCCCATTCAGAATCATGGGTTTCTCTATTGGGACCGCTAAAAAGGTATCAATGAGTGCCAATTGTAATGTTAACTTTTCTGATGTGCACTAAACTGGACTGAACTCAACAATCTACTTCACAAAGGTAACCTAACAGCCTCCAGATAGTCAACCTCCCAATTGTTACCAATCAGAGCTGGATTCATGCCAGTTTACGGAGAGGTGAAAGGCTCTGTATCCCAATGGCAGTCTCCTAACTAAACCTTTGTCCAAAATACTGCTTTTCTGACCTCACAACACTAACAGAGAGCACGATGGAGGCTCGCTAATTTTTCTTGAAAAGATTTTGTCAATGACCCTCATTTACTTCAAATTTCTTTTTGGGTCTTGATATCCTATTGAATAAGTTGTGGGATGAATTCATTTAAGTATTGAGGACAAATGAACATGTCCTACATTTTAATCAAGTCATTGTAAAGATGATCCTCCCTAGGTAACAAGTATTAGAATCAACAAGGAAAAAAATACAGATAAAAAAATTCTCCCATCTTTGCTGATCTGTGAAGAAATGACTAAGGATCCCGTTCAGGATGCAGAAGTGGAAACTAGAAACACTGTAAGAGGAAAAAACGGTGTTACATTGAACAACATCCGGGTCAAACACAGACTATGTTAGCCAAAAGCTTCTCCCATAGCCAGATTCATGCACAGAAGTGTAATGGTCAGGATCATATATTTGTTCTGTTGCCCTGGACAGGAACAGAGATCTATCACTACTGAGAGGTTGTATGTATGGGTTTTCAAAAATGGCAGACTCAGGATGTATGTGTAAAAGATACTTAGTAACTAATTTTTCCTAAGAACCTAGGAATTGTCATCCCTGATTAGATCAGTGACCTGTCTAGTCTGTCTAATGCCCTAGCAGTGGGCAGTAGCTGATTTTTCAAAAGGAGATGAAAACTGCCATAAAACACTAAGACAGCGTGTTCAGCACTGGGAACAGGGAAAGGTTTTTGACTCCCACCTTACAAACTGAAGCATGAGGTTTGATTACCCTGACCATTATCTTAGCTTGCAGAGCTACATATTTTAATAGTAGTCATAAAATTACCCAGTCCTTTATTAAATCCAGCCACAGCATTTGTCTCAATGACCCCCTGTGGTAGTGAATTCCACTGACTGAACACGTATTATGTAAAGAAGGATTTCATTTTATTTGTTCAAAGTATTGGCCTTTAATTTAATCATGTGTCCCCTTACTCTTGTATTGTATAGTTAGTTGTATTCTGGCTGATCTTTTTATAATTTGGAAATCTCAAATTCATTTACTTATATTTGTTAATATGGTCATTTAAAATGATTGAAAGTAGCAGAGGCATTGTAGATCTTTAGTAAAACTGATACAAATATTTTATTAAAATAATTAACTAACAATGGTCAGTACATGTTTATGAACACCTGAGTGGATTTGAAATTTGAAACAGATGCAAGCCAAATTCATAAACAAAACCAGACCAAGTCAAGCTATGCACTATATAATAATACATCACTCACACTGTTTGCTATATATTTGCAGACATGTTTGTTAGGTGCATTTATTACAAAAGTTAGATGCCTATTTGGAAGTTTTCACTTCTGTGAGCTTGTGATACTTTCTGTAGAACAGGAACCATAAATCATACTGTACTGGTCTGAAAGCCATATACCTCCAGATAACTAGCACTTGTCATTAGATTGCCTAAAACAGAGGATTAGCCAAAATACAGAAGGAGAGGAAACACAGACTGTTTATATTGAGTATTTTGGTCAACAACTCAAATAAATTACAGGAAATGTAGGTATGACATTTCTTAAAAGTGATAGATCAAGAAGAGTAGAGAGAGATATACCATAGGATATTTCTGTAGATACAGAAAATAGCTTAATGAAATAATGTTTTAAATCTATAGATTATGTACTGTAGATAAAAATTAGAAATGTTAAATCATTAAATCTCTTCAGCATTGCTTTAAGCAACTAAAGGAGACAAAGAAGGTATTATACATGTTTAGAACTCTCTTCTTTTTTTTACTAGATAAATATTCAGGGTTGTAACTATAACACTCTTCACACTTACCATACACTGCATGAGCTATTTCCCAGTCCCTTTTCATATGAGACAGGTTTTAAATAAAATAGAAATTCCTCTTGCTTCTTACAGATTGGAGTTGATTAAATATTCCACTGATAAAGGGTAAGCAAATGTCAGATTCGATATAATAAAAAGAGAAATGAGAGTTCATACAAGCAGCAAAGCAAACAATCCATTTTCATACTTTATTAGAAACATTTATTGCCATAATGACTGCATTACACTAAGCAAGCAGGTGGAAAGGTGCTCTGTGCAAGGTATTCTCAAATATCTTTATTTTGAGAATTTTAGATCTCTAATATTTAGACAGATGTTTTATTCCCTATAATATAGTCAGGGTATGAAATGCTGTAATTTCAGTCACTACATAAGGATCAAAATTGTACTTGAAGATCATGGCCTGTCATTGTGATTCAACAATAATGGAAGACCATTAAATGCTCAATTTTTCTGCTTTGACTTTATATTCCCAATGGTGGGTTGCTTTAGATATAGGCAGTAGAGCAATGTGTGCATTGGCAAGTACTCTGCCCAAATTTGAGGAACACATTGCAAGTGCAGTTCTCAATTATTTTGCTCCTTCTACAATTTTATAAATAAGTAAGTCTTATCCAAAGCCTAAATAAAAATTATGAAGATGGCCAGTTTGTCCTTTAAAAATCTATACCACTGTTGAACAGCTGTGGCAGGTTATCTTGAAAAAAGTGGGAATTGCAATTAATTGGATCTACATTCCAAAAGACAGCAGAGACACATTTTTAACTATAATATTTCCCATTTCAGAGCTTGCCTTTCTCTTAATTTACCAAATTAAGAAATAAACTTTGAAAATAATTTAACAAAAGATGTCATTGTTCTTTAATTTAATTTTAAAAAGTGAAACCTGTTTTAAATACTTAGCACCCAGACCTACATTTCTTGTGCAGCCTAGACATAAACGTTTCTATTTTATTCAAACATAAAAGTTTCTCTTAAGGTCAGTGGGAGCTTTGGCTGCATTTCCAATATGGAACGAACCCATTATTTTTAGGATTTGTCCTCAGATTATCTAGTGAATACATTTTATTTTCAAAGAATCTTTTAGTTCCTCCAAAATGGTGAAAAGGGTATCAGTTACTGGGATTTTGTTTTGAGTTTTTTTGTTTGGTTGGTATGTGTATATGCATACATACATATCTTTCTGGAAAATTTATTACTGAATCCCCTCATTTCATTAACTAAGATCATTAAAACATTAGTTCCTCTCTAACTGGCAGTGTTCCAAAACCAGAATATACACAATGTCTAGGACAGTTTCATTTTGTAATCTGCATGCTACAGTATATTAATTTTCAGGATTTATCACAAGAAAAGTGAAGTCATACTAAGTACAATAGGTGTAACTATTTTCTGTGTGGAAAATATGTAAAGAGTAGCAGAAGCAGTGTTTGGCTAATAATCATCTATAAGGATATAGGTTTGGGAAGTGTCACTTAAGGACAGAAAAGATAAAGTAATCTTGAAAAGTCCTTTGCTATTCCTTAGGTTTAAGTGGATTGATGAGAAGCAGGAATCTTAATGCTAAGGCTATATGCAGCAATACCAATAATTATTTATTTACATATTCGTTTATTTATATATATCACCCTGTATCCATCTACAACCATGGTGACAGTATTGTGTAATTATGTAAAAATAACCAATAATCTTTGCATCAATTCAATACAGTCACTACTGTCCACTGCCATAAAGTCACCTTGCCTTGGTTTAAAGTACGTTAATAAAAAGTTTTGCCCTGTGATTTCCAGGTCCCCAAATAAGGATACTCATTAGGGTGACCAGCTGTCCCGTTTTTAAAGGGACAGTCCCATATTTAAGCCCTCCTGCAGGTGTCCTGACTTTTTCTTAAAAATGGGCAAATTGTCCTGTATTTTCTGTCTCCCCCTGATCAGTACTGGTGGGTCCTTCTTCTGGCTGGATCCCTGCTCGCCAGCCGCCTACCCACCAGCGGTGAATGGGAGGGTCCAGCGTACAACGATGGGGGTGGGGCAAAGCTGCAATGTGTGGAGCCGGCCACTCCCCCTGCTGGTCCATCAGTGCAGCCCCTGCTGTGTGCCAGCTCTCAGCCAGTGGGACCTCGACCCCGTTTCTGGCCAGCACTGGCTGCACACTGTGGCAACCGGTGAGTGCAGGCAGGTGCCAGGCAGTGGCCGGTTATGTGTCACCTCTGCTGCCCACACATTGGCCCTTTATGTGCTCCCTCCTTGATGTCCTGTCCCTGGTTTGCCCCTTCACCCCCTCCCAGCCCCACTGCTCCATCATATCTCCCCAAGCAGGCCACATTCCACTCCCAGCAGCTGTGCGGAGAACCAGCCCCTGGTTGGAGCACTCAGCTCACCAGCAGCTTGGCCGGCAGGCTCCTTCCTTCCCCCACTGCCTCTGGCTGGGCCAGCGCCCTGGGAAAGTCCAAGACCCTCTAGCCCAGGGCACTGGCCAGGAGGAGCTGAGCCCTGTGTGTGCCAAAACCCCGCACAGCACTGGCACAGGGAAGCTTCTCTGCCCCTCAGCTAAGCTCTGGAGTGGTGAAGAGGGAAAGCAATTTCCAGCCTGTTCACATTGTGACCCTGCAGCCTCCAGAGCAGCCCCTGGGGTAGGGGCTTAGCATCCTTTTCACCTGCCCCCACACTGCACTGGGTCCTGCACCCAGGGAGTACAGGGCTGCTCCATCCCCTAGTTACCCTCTGCTGCTGAGCCACCTCTCTGGCCGGGTTCACTGAAGTCCCTGCAGTCATGTTCCCTGGGCCCGGGTGCACAATTCATCCTCTGAGCTTAACCCCTTTCTGCCAGCACTGTAGCGGGGGACAGGAGGCAGCTGGGTTATATCGGTGGCCAGCAGCAGCCTGGAGGTATTAGCTGCCTTTCGACACTGTGTGAGCAGGAAGGAACAAGCTGCTTCCAGCCACATGGGGTTAGGGGACCAGCAGGGGGAAGAGATGAGCTCTGCGACGACATGGGCCAGGTCATTCCTTCCTCCTCCCCTGTGTCTGGAAGCAGCTCCCGTCTCTCCCTTCTCGCACAGTGCCAAAAAGCTGCTGCTGGCCACGTTCTGGGGTGAACCCTGGCAGAAATCTGGGGAGGGGGAGCATGTGACCCTGATACCCCCCCACCACCATGTTGCCTTGGGAACTGCCCCCCCATCTGTACCAGGAGAGGCAAATCCATCCCAGGGGCCCAGCCAGGCTTGGAGGGTGGAGAGTGCTGGACAGGGAGGGTTGGGTTGATTGGTTACCCACACCGTGTGAGCAGTGTGTGTGTCACCTCTCCCTGTGTGAACCTTAAACCTTTAAAGATAAGAAGGTAAATAAAAAGAATCCAGCTACACAGTATTTTTTTAACAGGGGCTCTGTCAACTTGATATTAATTTGAACCTTTGTACTGCATAGTTCTGATTAATTGCCATTGAACTCGCTTGAGTATGAGTAATTTTACCAGCATAGGGAAATATGGTCATCCCTAATACTCATGGGCCTGCCAGGTGAAGGTTGTTCCATAGATGAAGGATGGACTCAAGCAGGATTGTTCTGCCACAGCCCTGAAGAACAGTAAATGAAAACTTTGGCCTAGAGATCATTAGCTCCTGCTCCAACTGCTTTGTACTGCTCCATTAGCACAAAGGAGCTAAAAAGTCAGCAGATATGGCCAGCTGCTTATTTTTGGAGTATGCTGGTGGCATTCTTTAGTCCTCTAGTGGCAGAGCGCTGGCTTCCTGGCTCTGGCATATCAGGGCCATAGCTAGAGTTCTACTGAACTGTGATGATTTCTCAGCCATGGAACAGCTCCTGGAGGACTGTTGCAAATGGTACAGTTTCATGCATCATATGGCTGTTTGGAATTGGACTGGGAACTGAGCAAACCCTGACAATCCCCAATACAAGGATGGAGTGAGGAAAGATAGCATAAAATAATCTTTGGCCCCTCTTCTCGGTGGTGACAAGCACTGCTTTAACACAACTAACGATCTAGCCCTCTAACTCATCACAGAAATATAATACCCAGAGTTAATTTTTACTATGGAGTCCCTACTTCTCTCAAACAGCCATCCCCACCTCCACACAATCTGAGACAGATCTTACAGGGGATCCAAAGGCAGCAGAGCAGGTCTAACAATCAGTAAGACTGGAGACTTGTGAGATAGAAGCCACAGCATAATAGCATGAGCAGTGGGGTAACTGGAGAAAAATACTCTTCCTAATACATTATGGGGAAAATGTGTGGAAGTCCACATAATTTCTCACAGGTTTCAAAGTAGCAGCCATGTTAGTCTGTATATGCAAAAAGAAAAGGAGTACTTGTGGCACCTTAGAAACTAAAAAATTTATTGAGCATAAGCTTTCATGAGCTACAGCTCACTTCATCAGATGCATTCAGTGGAAAATACAATGGGGAGATTTATATACACAGATAACATGAAACAATGGGTGTTACCATACACACTGTAGCGAGAGTGATCAGGTAAGGTGAGTTATTACCAGCAGGAAAGTGGGGTGGGGGGAAACCTTTTGTAGTGATAATCAACTGGGCCATTTCCAGCAGTTGACAAGAACGTCTGAGGAACAGTGGCTGGGGGGAGAGAAATAAACATGGGGAAATAGTTTTACTTTAGGTAACGACACATCCACTCCCAGTCTTTATTCAAGCCTAAATTAATTGTATACAGTTTGCAAATTAATTCCAATTCAGCAGTCTCTCATTGGAGTCTGTGTTCTCCGACTGGTTTTTGAATATTATAATTCTTGACGTCTGATTTGTGTCCATTTATTCTTTTACATAGAGACTGTCCAGTTGGGCCAATGTACATGGCAGAGGGCATTGCTGGCACATGATGGCACATTGGTATATGTGTATATCACATTGGTAGATGTGCAGGTGAACGAGCCTGTGATAGTATGGCTAATGAGATTAGGCCCTATGATGGTGTCCTCTGAATAGATATGTGGACAGAGTTGGCAACGGGCTTTGTTGCAAGGATAGGTTCCTGGGTTAGTGATTCTGTTGTGTGGTGTGTGGTTGCTGGTGAGTATTTGCTTCAGGTTGGGGGGCAGTCTGTAAGCCAGGACTGGCCTGTCTCCCAAGATCTGTGAGAGTGATGGGTCGTCCTTCAGGATAGATTGTAGATCCTTGATGATGCATTGGAGAGGTTTTAGTTGGGGGCTGAAGGTGATGGTTAGTGGCGTTCTGTTATTTTCTTTGTTGGGCCTGTCCTGTAGTAGGTAACTTCTGGGTACTCTTCTGGCTCTGTCCATCTGTTTCTTCACTTTAGCAGGTGAGTATTGTAGTTGTAAGAACGCTTGATAGAGATCTTGTAGGTGTGTGTCTCTGTCTGAGGGGTTGAAGCAAATGCGGTTATATCGTAGAGCTTGTCTGTAGACAATGGATCGTGTGGTGTGGTCTGGATGAAAGCTGGAGGCATGCAGGTAGGCATAGCAGTCAGTAGGTTTCCAGTATAGGGTGGTGTTTATGTGACCATTGCTTATTAGCACTGTAGTGTCCAGGAAGTGGATCTCTTGTGTGGACCGGTCTAAGCTGAGGTTGATAGTGGGATGGAAATTGTTGAAATCATCGTGGAATTCCTCAAGGGTTTCTTTTCCATGGGTCCAGATGATGAAGATGTCATCAATGTAGTGCAAGTAGAGTTGGGGCATTAGGGGACGAGAGCTGAGGAAGCGTTGTTCTAAGTCAGCCATAAAAATGTTGGCATACTGTGGGGCCATGCAGGTACCCATAGCAGTGCCGCTGATTAGAAGGTATACATTGTCCCCAAATGTGAAATAGTTATGGGTGAGGACAAAGTCACAAAGTTCAGCCACCAGGTTTGCCGTGACATCATCGGGGATACTATTCCTGACGGCTTGTAGTCCATCTTTGTGTGGAATGTTGGTGTAGAGGGCTTCTACATCCATAATGGCTACGATGGTGTTTTCAGGAATATCACCGATGGATTGTAGTTTCCTCAGGAAGTCAGTGGTGTCTCGAAGATAGCTGGGAGTGCTGGGAGTGTAGGGCCTGAGGAGGGAGTCTACATAGCCAGACAATGCTGCTGTCAGGGTGCCAGATGATGGGGCATCCAGGATTTCCAGGTTTATGGATCTTGGGTAGCAGACAGAATATCCCTGGTTGGGGTTCCAGGGATGTGTCTGTGAGGATTTATTCTTGTGCTTTTTGAGGGAGTTTTTTAAGCAAATGTAGTTTCTTTTGGTAACCCTCAGTGGGATCAGAGGGTAACGGCTTGTAGAAAGTGGTGTTGGAGAGTTGCCTAGCAGCCTCTTGTTCATATTCCAACATATTCATGATGACGACAGCACCTCCTTTGTCAGCCTTTTTAACTATGATGTCAGAGTTGTTTCTGAGGCTGTGGATGGCATTGTGTTCTATGATACAACCACATTTGCGCCAACCCCTCAGACAGAGACAAACACCTACAAGATCTCTATCAAGCATTCTTACAACTACAATGCCCACCTGCTGAAGTGAATAAACTGATTGACAGAGCCAGAAGAGTACCCAGAAGTCATCTACTACAGGACAGACCCAACAAAGAAAGTAACAGAAAGCCACTAGCCATCACCTTCAGCCCCCCAATTAAAACCTCTCCAATGCATCATCAAGGATCTACAACCTATCCTGAAGGACGACCCATCACTCTCACGGAGACAGGCTAGTCCTTGCTTACAGACAGCCCTCCAACTTGAAGCAAATACTTACCAGCAAACAAACACCACACAACAGAACCACTAACTCAGGAACCTATCCTTGCAACAAAGCCCGTTGCCAACTCTGTCCACATATCTATTCAGGGGACACCATCATAGGGCCTAATCACATCAGCCACACTATCAGAGGCTCGTTCACCTGCACATCTACCAATGTGATATATGCCATCATGTGCCAGCAATGCCCCTCTGCCATGTACATTGGCCCAACTGGACAGTCTCTACGTAAAAGAATAAATGGACACAAATCAGATGTCAAGAATTATAACATTCATAAACCAGTCGGAGAACACTTCAATCTCTTTGGTCACTCAATTACAGACCTAAAAGTGGCAATTCTTCAACAAAAAAACTTCAAAAACAGACTCCAACGAGAGACTGCTGAATTGGAATTAATTTGCAAACTGAATACAGTTAACTTAGGCTTGAATAAAGACTGGGAGTGGATGTGTCATTACACAAAGTAAAACTATTTCCCCATGTTTATTCCCCCCCACACACACATGGTTCTTGTCAACTGCTGGAAATGGCCCACCTTGATTATCACTACAAAAGGTTTTTTCACCCCCCCGCCCCCCGCTGTCCTGCTGGTAATAGCTCACCTTACCTGATCACCTCCTTACAGTGTGTATGGTAACACCCATTGTTTCATGTTCCTTGGTATATCAATCTCCTCACTGCATTTTCCACTGAACGCATCCGATGAAATGAGCTGTAGCTCACGAAAGCTTATGCTCAAATAAATTTGTTAGTCTCTAAGGTGCACAAGTACTCCTTTTCTTTTTGCACATAATTTCTATATATGTTTCTTTGTCAGCTGTAAACATATGCCAGTCTCATGTTTATCCTGTAATGTTGTGTGGGGTTCTGTTGCATTTCCTGTTTTCCAAAACCTTTTTTAACATGAGATATATGAGTGTGTATGTAGTTAAGCCCCATGACTGTGTTGATTGTTTTCATTCCCACACAGCTAAATACTCATAATGTTTCCCCTTGGGAATGAAACCAGTTAAAGAATAATATTTCTGTAGTTTTCATTACCTCTTCTTAGTTGTTTGTGCCCTATCTCCATCCAACTTCTGCCCCTGTTCCAAGGTATCAATCGGTGTTTGATTTTTCATTGGTAACAATTGTTACTCAGACAACTGCTTTCTTATCACTTCTGCCAGATATCATATGCCTGGTTCTCCTCTCACTTTCCCACATGTAAATCAGAACTTCACTGAAAAATGAGTTACACTGGTGTTAATGGAAAATCTGATCCATCATCTTTGAAGTCCAGCAAAAGGGAGGCAGATTACATTGTGTACACAAAGAAGACTAGCGAGAACTGGTTGCAGCTATCAGTTGTCTGAACGTTCCCTAGGAAAGTCTATATTAGGAAGCTTTAGGAGCCAGGAAAGAAGACTGGAAGTCCTAATGAAGAAAAACAGTGTATTATCACATGTAAATTGTAGTTAATGGTGCATATACCTTTCCATACTGGTGTTGATTACTACAGATTAAGGTAAATTTAGAGAAGGGATCGAGTTCAAGTATCCAGTATGCCCCCTAATATGTTCAGAAAGCTTGCAAATGAGGGTTCCCTGTAAGGTGCATGCCTGCACTGCCACCCTCCGTACAGCATTCAGATACTGCTGCTCAGCAAGAGCTGTAGGCTGGTGCAGCTGCACAGTGGGAGTTTGAATCCAAGCTCCCTTCGCTCTCCCTGATACAGTCTCTGAGCAGGGAGAGCAATGGGAATTTAGATCAAAGCTACAGCTCCCCACTCTGCCCTCAGTGTGCCCTGTCTCTCACAGCAGCTCCCTACTGAGTGTGTGAAGGGAGGGAGTGTGAGGATCTCACATTTCCTCCCACCCACCAGGCCTGAGAGAGAGCAAGAAAATCTCTGTGGGAGGGAAGGGAGGCATTTTGGTAGCAAAGGGATCCAGGGGCCATTGCTCCTTTAAGAGGAGAGAATGAGGAAGCAGGGACAGTGTACATGGAGAGAAATGGGATGAGCAACAGGGAAGAGAGGGGGGATGCAATGAGCACAGGGGAGAGAATAAGATGAGAATGAGGGAAGGAGAAAGAATAAAATGAGGAAGATATATAGAGAATAGAATGGGAAGAAGGAAGAGGGGGAAGAGACAGGATCAAAGGGGGAAGAAGAGGGTAAAGAGGGAACAAGTTGTGAAGGAAGAAGTAAGTGAATGATAGAGGAAGAGGGAGCATGATGAAAGGATACTAGATTAGGAGATAGAGTGAAAAGGAGAGTGAGAGAATGAATAGGGGGTAGAGAATAGGTGAGAGGGAATGTAAGAGAGAAGTAGAGTGATTGCAGGAGGCAAGAGTGGGGACAGGAGTAATTGGAGGGGAAGGAATGAGGAGAGTTAATTGAAGTTCATGAGATTTTTTTAACCTTCAGAAAATTACAGAATTCTAGTTTGGGATGAAAGTTTGTATTGTTTCTTATTTTATTCAAACTGAGTAATGTGTTCCTGGATGACTACAGCCATGAATTTGGCTAAACACTTGCTACAAATCACATTATACTGCCATGAGTCCACATGTTAGCTCAGATCTAAGGGGGGATAAGATAAAGGTCTATAAAATCATGACTGGTGTGGAGAAAGTAAATAAGGATGTGTTATTCACTCCTTCTCATAACACAAGAACTAGGGGTAACCAAATGAAATTAATAGGCAGCAGGTTTAAACCAAACAAAAGGAACTATTTCTTCACAAAACGCATAGTCAACCTGTGGAACTCTTTGCCAAAGGATGTTGTGAAGGCCAAGACTATAACAGAGATCAAAAAAGAACTAAATATGTTCATGGAGGATAGGTCCATCAGTGGATATTAGTCAGGATGGTCAGGGATACAAAACCATGCTCTGAACTTGTGTCCCTAGCCTCTATTTGCCAGAAGCTGGGAATGGGTGACAGGGCATGTATCTCTTGATGATTACCAGTTCTTTTCATTTGCTCTGAAGGCTAGATGACCATTGGTCTGACCCAATATGACCATTCTTATGTTCTCAGCAGTGTTCTCATTCTATGTCCACGCAATAAAGGACAACTCTGGGTTCATGTCCCTGGTCACAGAGACAGCCACCACAGAGAGCTAAAGAAACCTCAAAGATAGAACCCAATGTCCCAGTATCCACTAGAGGGGAGAGAAGTTCAAAGGACAGACTGTCACTTCTCTAGACCATAGTGATCACCTGTATGTATATTCTGCATTGATACCATTTACTGTAAAGCCATCTGTAATTACTGCAAAACCTGAAATACTGGACAAAGGGGGCAAATCTTGTTGGGGGAGGAAAGACTTGGCCCAACCATTATGTAGCTGGCAGAAAAAATAATGCAGGTGATCACTGTAATTGGTTGCTCCTTGCTGAAAATTAAATCAGGGAGAAAGATGTGCCCACGGACACTGGGGGAGATGTAATCCAAAATTACCTGATTCTGAGTTTGAACTCTATCATAACTTCTACTGTGTAGTCAGAAAGCAGATCTCTCCATTCGTTGAAAAATATATTTGAGAGAGAAGATAACATTTCACTAGTTCACTGGGTTGCTGGGGCTGGTATAATGGAAAATGAAAATGTCCTTGGGGATGGTGTACTCTCATAAGCCCCAAACATTCAAAAATAATGAGTCATGCCCCGCCACCCCCAAAGATTAGCTTAAAAATCATGCGTCAGTGAAATGGGGTATTTATGCACATACAACCAACTGTTTCAGTGTGGTATGTGTCCTTGTGGAATGTGTCTGGTCTACAGTTGGTAACAGCCTACTGGTACCAACTATAGTAATTACTCCTTTACCTTAAGTGGACATGGTCTGTGCTGCAGTGCTGAAGATCCAGAATTCAAACCTTGTTGAAGATGCTTGATTGGGGGTTGTTACATTTACACATAACAGATTTTTCCCCCTTTAAATAAACTTAGGAAGTTATATACAAAAAACAACATTAAAAGAACGTTAAGGTTGTAAAGTCAAGTACTCAAAAGTTGGGAAACAGCAGAATTAATTATGTCACCTCCTAATTTTTGAGGGCTTGATTTTGCAATCTTAATACCATTATATTTTGTGTATATAATACTTCTAAGGGTCTGTGTCAGCTTGCACTTAGAAGACAAAACTGTCTTGGTAAATGACCATTGCAGAAATCCACTGAGATTTTGAATCACAATCTGTTTCAAGCAATGTCATTATCCCTACCTTGCCAATGGTGCCACATTGGGGGAAAAATAATCTTCAGTGTGGCAGATTCTTCTTACATTGATCCAGAAACTGAGCCACTTGTTCCATCTTCTACACAAGTGTCAGTGAAGTGAGGGAAGGTTCATCCTTGGGGACACTGATGTTGAAATGTCACTTAGAGGGAAAACACATGCTCCAGTGAAAACAGGAGAGAGAAACTAATGAGTCTGGGTGGCCAAAAGATTGATGTTATTTGAGTGTTGAAGGTACAGGTCCAAAATGGAATCAGTGATTTATTTTTTTTGGCCCTCCATATTACATCTTCTATCACTGCACACAGATGTGTTTTGTAGTAGGACGAGACAAAGGTTAATTGTTTTCACTTCCTGGTTTTGACCAGAACAGGAAGTACCAAAAATAGAGTGAGAGGCTGGTTTTATAGAGTTTCATTCTCTGCAGATTCTTTCAGTACTAGAAAGTACAGAAATTCATAAGAAAGTTGGATCTTGTCAGATTACCAGGTCTTCCAGATCAGATTGGTTTGGATGAAATCATGTTAAGGAGCTAAAGTTTTGGCTGTTTCTCTGAACTAAATACAACCTCTAAAACAGCTGAAGGCTGTATTAATTGTAAGACACTATCACACTCTGTGAGGCAGAAGAGAAACTTCCATCCAGCACAGCAGGGGTTAAAGAAAACCTTTGGGTTCAGCTAGCTCCATCCCCTATACCTGCAGCCAATGTCAGGCTTGGAAGGGGAAGAAAAGAAGGGATTTGGCTCAGTTGGGAGCTGCCTGGTGAAGAGGCAGGAGCTCTCTGTCTGCCTGCCCAAAGGGACGGCTTAGAAACCTGCCAGTTAGTGCAGTCACGTGAGGCAAGTAAGGCTTCCCCTGCCAGGGGAAACCTGTAGATAAGCCCCAGCTGTGGGGCAATTGGACTAGCGGGGCCACACCCCAAACCAAAGAGACTTGTAGGAAGTAGTCCATGGAAACCAGTCTTGACCACCCCCCACCACTCACCCATGGGAGGGAGACCCGTCTCCCCTGTTTGGGGGTTGAACTACAGGCCTTCCGGTCCTGCTACATTTTTAAAGTAATGGCAATGTAGCAGAAGACCTAACTCAGGTTTGGTTGTTAGACCAGAAGATCCTGCAGAGCCTGTGTGAGTGGAAAGCATATTAACTTTCTCTTTGTGCAAGTTAACCTCTTTCATTATATTTGAGAGTGAGAGTGAGTTTAGTTCCACACTAAGATGCTTTCCTAGGTTATATATCACTGCCAGGCAAAAAAGACAAATGTGTGAAAAACTGAAAAGACATGACATGAAATCCTGGCTCCACTGACAACTCCCATTGAGTTCAATGGAACCATGATTTTATCTATGGTGTTCTTGATAATGGGTGTGTTGCGGAGGCTGCAGATGTACATTTTGAACCCAAAGAAAGCATACCTGAATACACCACATTATATACTCAGGCTCTTAAACAACCTAAGGCATAATATTACAGAACAATTTGTGCTAATAGCTCATATCACAAATAAACCCAAAGCCTGGATCTGCGTTCATGGGTGAATGCTATCTTCATAAGGTGATATATCAATACATTAAATCCAAACACCTTGCAATCTGGAAGGGTTTAGCTTCTGATCCAGATTTTGTCCTTCCATGTTTGGAATTGTTCAGAACCAGGGTTTGGCTCAGACCAATCTGCAGCTTCCAAGCTTGCAGGAGAAGGTTATGTCACTTTTGAAGCACTAGTGCAAGTTGTGAATGACGTATGAAATGAAAAAATCTATGCCCCATGCACAGTCAATACTGGCAGTACTGTGGAGTCCCTGATGTGCTGTGCTGTGCTTTGGTGCTGACATAGACAAACAGTATTCAGCTTGGTTAGAAACCAGGAAATTGCCACAAATATACAAATTTAAGATTAAAAAGGCCAAATGACGAAAATATGTTATGGTTTTAATTAGCTAGAGCCTTCAGAGAGCGCGTACTAGTACAAAGTCATAAGCCATGCACTCATGCTGGCTTCCGCAAACCACCCAGCATGGTGTACTTTTGCAATTAAAAGTGGGTTTGAGTTGGACAGGCTTTGGAGGAAGGAAGGTTCACTCACCACCACAGTCCCTATGGCCTGTCCAAATTTTCAAGGGCAGCCTTGAACCTGATTTGTCAGTAGCAAATCAGTGCTGTGGTAGTTTAAGAGCTCCCCTATCCTGGAGCTTCTGAATATCCCCAACTTCGAAGATTCAGGAAGGTTTTTTGAAGATAACTTGAGGGTGCCATGCTGGAACACTGAAACTCGATAATAATTGGTAAAACTGAGACTTCATTCTTAGTTCTCCATTAATACACTAAAAACTGATCAAGCTTTCTGCCATCTTAACCCCAATATATAGCAACTTCCCCTAGATGAGTGGCAATATTTTCTGCAGGTCACTCTGGGAATTGCTGTTCTTAGAGCCTTGGGACCTTCTCATGGGGAAAATGCCTGAGAAGGTATCCTGTGGGGGAGTTGCCCTCAAAGTTTTTCCAAATTCTTTCATCAAAGGATATGGAGATCCAAGTCTCTTTGTGCTACTCCCAGCCCTGTGCAGGTTATTTTAGCAGCATGACTATACATAAGCTGTGCTGAGAGGGCTTCTCCAGGCAGCAACTACCTTTGGACTGCCCCTTTTATAAGAGGTAGATACTAGCTGCATAGCACAGAATGGGGAGCTAATCCAGGACTCCCAAGTTATGTGCGTCCCTTAGACACATCCCTGTCCTTCCCCTCTCTTCACATGGAGATTCCAAGGCCCACACAAAGCTCTTCCGCAGCAGACAAGAGCAGTGAAGTGATGCGAAGGCAGATACTCAGGCCCCTGCATGTCTGGGCAGGGGGCAGGAGATCCAAGCATGGAGGGTTCCATCTGCTCATGGAGCTAAAGGCCACAATCTGGCCTTTGATGACATGTGCCTATAGTTCATTTCCCACCTGTTCCAGCATCTCTTAAAGATTTACAATATCAAAATACTGCCATATAATTAGCAAAAGAAACTCAGTATTTCTACTGTAAGGCTGATTAAATTATCCATTTATGGATTTGAGAAAGAAAGAAAGAAAGACTAAAGTGTTTTATAGTGTAGTTAAAAAAAATCATTGAACGATTCCTTCATGTTGAACATTTCCTAATGTCAGAAGCAGAGTGGATGACACAGAAACCATAAATCCAATAGATAAGTGTTAAAAATCACTTTAGTCTGCCAACTTACTAGAAATTAAATAGTACAGCACGGTAGAAGTTATATGTGTGTATAATATATGTGTGAAATTATATATATGTAGGTGCCTATATACTGATTCTCAACCATGTGTAGTTGAATGTAAAAAAAACATTCCAATTTGGTAGCAGTGTACATCCACTTGGTAAAGGTATCAATGACTAAACAAGGTGGCAGGCAGTGAAGTGGGATGGAAGGATGTGAGTGGAATCTTATAACCTGATCCTGCTCACACTGAAATCAGTGGTAAAATTCCCATAGACTTCAATGGTGAATCATCAAGTCCTTAATACACAGGCACGAGGGACTGAGCCAAAGTTCAGTGTGAACTTTAACTTTATATATTCCAACAAGAAACCACACTCAAAATTCAGGAAATGCCAGAGGTGGGCAGGGAAAGAGAACAATGTTAGAGATGGACCCAAACTAACTGAAACCCAATAGCCAACACCCTGAAAACTTTGGAGAGGTGGTTTGAGATCCAGACCAAAGAACAACTGCAGCTCCTACACTCTTCTGTGCAAGAAAACTGCTCTTGGCTAGCAAACCACCCCCCCAAAGCATAAGCCACCCCAAAAGCTGGGGCAAAGGATTGGAAGGAGGCAGGGCCAAGACAGAGCAGCTTAGTGAACATGGCACATGCTTCCTAAGAACATAAGAATGGCCATATTGGGTCAGACCAAGGGTCCATCTAGCCCTGTATCCTGGCTTCCAATAGTAGCCATCCAGATGCTTCAGAGGAAGTAAACAGAACAGGGCAATTTGAGTGATCCATCCCTTGTCATCCCAGCTTCTAGCAGTTAGAGGCAAGGGATAATACAGCAAGTATTCTCCCAGGGAGCTCCAGAAGGCATCATTCCTCCCTGTGCCCAATGTCTCCCAGAAGCCCCCTGAAGAGTGGTGCAGCTGTAAGCCACCTCCAGTTCAAGCCTGTGCCTTAATGCCACAATCAGTACCATAATGGGATAAATCAGAACCCCCAAATACAAACACTCTCAGATAAACATTTTGCACCTTAGTCTCATCTCTGAGGTATAGATGTAGTTTTGTACATAGTTATACAAAAACCCACCAACTAGTGTTTCAGCCACCAGACATTATGCAGCTCCTCCACAGATGGGAGATTTTATATTATTCAGCAAATGGATAGTGCTAATCCCATTCAGACCCTCTTCAAGCCCCCTCCAGGTCCACTATGGCCACAAAGAGTGCAGAGATTACTATCACCCCTGGAGAGTAAGAGGTTCCACCCTAGGGAAGGAAGCTGGCTTGGAAAGGCCTGATTTTCCTCTATGTATCTGAGGAGGGAAAAGCAACCCCATTTTGGAACTGTGAACATCCTCCATACTGCATAGTTCAAGAGGCTTCCCATTTCTGTGTCCTGCACAGCAATTGTACGCAGAATAGGACCCTGAGTGGCTAAAGCACAGTATTTCTTTATTTTCTTACATTTCTTTTTACTTTACCTGTCCCATTTAATGTTGTATATTAACTCACTTTTTTTTACCTCACAAATTGGGACTTCTGAGAGGAATGAAATGACAAAATAAAGCTCTGTTTTCTACTCGAGTTCTTTCTCTATATACTCCTCTAGTGTCTAACTCTGCTTCCAACTCATCAACATATCCAACAGAGCCTCGGGCAAAGCTGGAAAAAACACCCAGCACATTCAATTTACAAACAGAAATAAACACCTTTTCAGCAGGTTCTACATAATCACTAAACAAAACCAGGAGGAAAAAAAACACAAATTTTTGATTTAGTTCCTGTACTTCTGTGACCCTGTATTTTCTTGAGGAAATAACACTATTACTTAAAGATGTCTAGCACTGGGATCTCGAACAACATCACAATTTCCTTTCTTGTTTACTAAAAAACTAATATTTTGGCTTTTGTGTCACACCTAAGCATATTGCTTCAATATGTTTGTGCATTCTATTCCCCTGTTCTACAGGGAGAGCACAGCTGCTCTCTCTGAGGATCATACCTGAGCCATGCACTGAGAAGAAAGCCATTTCACAGTGCCAGGTATTCTCAGCTCAAATGATACCGAGACTGGCAGAGACTGAGAACTTTGTGGAACAGCAGCAGAGTGGGTGAAAATGAATCAGATATGAAAATGTCTGAAGCAATAAATTAACACACAGCATGGGGGTGATAGCTTAATCCTGTCTAGTCCAAACAGTACCTGACACCCATTATTGTTATAGGAGGTGGTACACTGTAATGGTACTGGAGCGAAAATGATCATTCCCAAATGATTTGAAACACTGCAATAGGTATGTAATGTGATTCTGTGAAGGCACATATAAGGGATTTTTGTAGTATTTGTATGCAGGTTAACCTGTCAATGTACTTCTCTGTCATGCTGGACTTCTTTTGTTTTGGATAACCTAAAGAGTAGGTATTTAAAATATAATCAGAACTTATAAAATAATGGTTATTACTCCATGATGTCTTATAAAAACTAACTACTACCATTCTTCTAACACCTGCAATTATATACACAATATTCATATAAAACAGAAGATTCCATTTCTGTCTGGCCACATTTCTTTTAAAGAATCTATGTGAAAAAACATTAGACATCTAAGATTATATTTATAAATAAATGAAGATGATATAAAATAGCAAACATCTAACCATATTTGTCTTCACAATTACTTGACAATAACAGCAAGTAACTGCAATAACTATTGAAACTAATACATTTTTAAAAATCTATTTAAAAACTTTCAGTGTAACTGACAAATATCTCAAGCGGTTTTGTTCCAGGAAAATAACATCAGCCTTTTATTTAGCATTGATGGTAGGTAAACAAAAATATAGTCAAGAACTTTATTGCAAAATAAATGTCTCAGTTAGGAAATATATTTGATTTGGTGTTTTTCTCTAATACCGTACTAGCCAAAAATCTGCTTTCAGCTACACTCATGTAAACTCAGAATATCTTCATTGACTTCAGCAATTTCTAGAATGCTCAGTGTACTTATTTTCAGCTGCATCTTTTGCGGCAGCTGAACAAACCAGGGGAGCACTTAGCTACACTTTCCCTACCTTTTCCTCCATGTGTCCTGTGCTGAGCACAGCTCAGCAGAAGCCAAGGATTGTGGCTCCAAATTTGAACATGACTTCATCCACGTTAGGGTTGGCTATTGTTAATAGTGTTCCTGTTGGCAATACACCTTAATAACTTTTCAG
The DNA here is from genome assembly GCF_009764565.3 of Dermochelys coriacea. NCBI lineage: Eukaryota > Metazoa > Chordata > Testudines > Dermochelyidae > Dermochelys > Dermochelys coriacea. Next base: position 101,892,565 of record NC_050074.1, on the reverse strand, counting down.
AGACTGGGTTGCCTTTCCTCAATCTCAAGTACAAACAGCAGCATTTGAATACAGAGACTGAAATATCTCCTGACCCATTCAGTGTTAGGGTTATGAGCAATTACAGTATAATGTGGATGAGCTATGGTGACAGCATAGCCTATCCGCCTAAAGATTTGCTGACAGAGAGGAAAACCAGATAAATTCATTAGTGCAATGGAGAAGAGTATGAGGAGGTTTTCTTCTTCCTCGTATACCTATGGTCGGGGCACACTCAGCTAGTACATTAGGGTTGAATGTCCTCCAAAATGGCTAATAAGGGATCAGGAGGAGGCAGAGCCCTGGCTGCACAGTCTTAGCACCATTTCATGGAGTCAACTGGGGCTGTTAGGAGCAGTAGGTTGCCCCAAATGGATGATGCAGTATGTTGGCTCCTTTTGTATGAAGGCAAGCTGGGGAAGGGACTGCTCACAGCCCACAGGGCCATGCCACAAAAGCACAGTTGACTCCTTAGCAAAGGGGCAGTTTTGAACATCTCCAGAAGACTACTATGCTGGTATTTTAACAATGCCGTAAACATGGCAGGTTTGATTCTCCACCACTTGCAGCTTGTGTGTTGTGATTCACACCTGTGAAAAGTGAGTCCAAGCTGGATATAAATGCTACTGATATGGTGGCTTTTTTATACTCAAATGCCACAATACCATCTACCATACGTGAAGTAGTAATAACTAAATATATTTCACCTACAATACCTGCATTTCCAAGTGTTTGCCTTTGTCTTCCTGCACTGACATCAAACTTCATGAATTAACTGGCCTGTGGTATAACTCATACATGCAAATACAGTATAACTTCTTGGATATGAGCAATATTAGCTAGCAATGCTTCTCTTATCATACAGTTAGAGAGATTTTACTAGTTAATTAAGATTCGTTTGCTTAATTTTTTTTCAGGCAATTTGGGATGTAGCTCTTTTTAGGTGGCTGTGAAAATCATGGCATACATACTGTATAAAAGTGCCAAAATAAGAAATTTTAGACTGCAGTGGGTATGGTAGTAAATCTTTTTTTTGTAATCCTAACTTCATATTTCCATTGAATTGTTCCTCTTGAGCTGTTCAGACAGTTGAAGCATTTAAGTATAGTTGAATATGCTTTGCTTCTGCTAACAGCCTAAAGTTAGTAAACTTAAGCACACAGAGTACAAAGCATGCCAATGGCACTCCTCAGGCTGCAGAATATTACAGAGCACCTTATATAGTGCTTGCTTTCAAAATTTCCTTTGCACTTTGTTTACTATATATTCCAATAGTGTAATATTAAACAAAAACAGTGTGTCCTGTGCCAGAATGATTGATTACTACACCGTGGCAAGGTCACCTCCTAGGAACAGGCTGAGTGCAGTAAGGGCTGTCTGACTCATACAGTTAACACTATATCCGCATTGTATGAATGTCACCAGCAATCCAGTGATTTATTGCTTGGAAGGCGCTGTTCAATATTTTCTGCCTGACCAAATTGCACATTTTCTAGAAAAAGAAGCAAAAATATTTCAGCACATGGATTATCCCAAGTCCTCATTTCTCCCACTAGGTTCAGTGAGTCCTTTCAAAGATGCTGATCATCAAAACCTCATATTTTCACTTTCTTTTCCACATCCACTACCCCTCCACTGCCAGATATTTGGCAAAAATGATTATTACACTAATGAAAAGGTGCAGCAGGAGATTTTTAATCAGATTTTGGTAACATCTGTGGGCCAGGAATAAGGGCAGCTGTATGTTCTGTTTCTTAATTTTAGCAAGATTTATTCTGGATATAAAATGTTAGCCTCAGGGAAAATTTAACCAGCTTAAAAAAGAAAAGAAAAGAAAAGAAATGATAATGTTCCAGAAACTACCTAACTAAAACTGTTTGAGAACAAAAAGAAAAGGAGTACTTGTGGCACCTTAGAGACTAACAAATTTATTAGAGCATAAGCTTTCGTGAGCTACAGCTCAAGTGAGCTGTAGCTCACGAAAGCTTATGCTCTAATAAATTTGTTAGTCTCTAAGGTGCCACAAGTACTCCTTTTCTTTTTGCGAATACAGACTAACACGGCTGCTACTCTGAAACCTGTTTGAGAACAGTGACTGAGATTAATCCCCTTTGCTTTTGAGATATTTTTACTCTCTGATAAAGATGTAATTGTAGACTGAGAGAAATTATTTTAAAAAAATATTAACATTCCAACAGTTCTGTGCATCATAGACAAATCTATCCCTGCTGCATCTGCACAGAAAGCAGATGAGATGCATCAGGCATGAATCTGGCCCAGTATTTTTAGAACACATACCATAAGTGTATCTTTTTAGATATGAATACAGGATGAAGAATTGGATGCAGTTTAGGTCCTAAACACACCAGAATTCAGTGGATAGGGAACTGAACTGGACGTCAGGACAACTGGGTTCAATTTCTGACTCTGCCGCTGGCCTTCTTTGTGACTTTGGACAAATCATTTAAGGTATGTCTACATTACACACTAAGCCCAGTCTCTGACTTAGGTTTGAGCTCAAGCTGCTCTTCCGTTCACACACAAATCAGTCTGACCTGGGACAGCAAGCATTCAGGACCTGGGTCCTAGGTCCTGCTGCTGTGACTTTTGCAATGTGGACACAGCTCAAGCCACAGACCCAAGTCAGAATGTCTGTGCAGGTACAGTACAGATGCAATAGCATGGCTGTGAGACAGGGTCCGGCAATTCTAAGGGTAGATTTACAATGCTGTATGGATGCAAGTCCACAAGCCTAGGTCCCACAGATTCAGGTTTACAATTCAGTGTAGACTTGCCCTTACGGCCAAATTTCAAAGTTATTTAGGTATCTAAAGGATCAGATAGGTGCCTAGTGAGATGTTCAAAAGCACCAAGATGCCTAACTCCTACTTGAAAATCCCACTAGGCATGTATTTCTAGAGCCCCATGAAATGCTTTTGACGTTTTATACATTTTCATTTTGGGGAGGAGGGAGAATTTCATGTTATTTCATTTTATGCATCTTATCCTCAGGTGGTGATGAGTATGGAACAAGACCTCAGAGGTGGAGGGAAGGAAAGACCCAGGGAAGGGGAAGTCCAGCAGCTCCAGGCCCAGCTCTGGGCACTGCAGGGTCACAGCACCAAATTTGAGTGAGGTGTTGCAACCTAGGTCATGGGGCCACAATGCCATTCATTTAAATTTGGCCCCACCACTCTTCCATCATGACAGAGGTTTGACTGGGCCAAACCTGGTGGTGCTGTGACCCCATTGGCCAGGTTGCACAGCCCGCGGTGGGGAGCTGGGCCCAGGCCCCCAGGACAAGAGCCACCGGATCTGCTGCTGCATTTTATTTTTCCATTTTATTCTGTTTTCCATTTTATTCTGTTTGATATGTTGTTTTGCATTTTATTTTGTGTTATTTCACACCTGTGTAAAATAGGGGGTACTATGTATCCGCATCTTTAGGCACCTAAATAGCTTTAAAAATCTGGACTTTGCCTCTGTTTCCCCTCCCACCTTTTGTCAACCTTGTACATTTTGGCCCCATTCTTACAAAGGAAAAAAAAAGATAGACAACATTGCATGTGGGGTTAATATGGCTCCTTACGCCAATGTCCAATAAAAAATGGTTAGTTAATGTATCCTAGCAACCGCTACATAATATGGCATTTGACACTGCATCTAGTGAATTGTGTGTGAAACCTCCACTGAAATATCAGATTGGGACTTTTGAACCCATTACAATTAAACAATTACTGTTCTTCTGTTCTACGGTTATGACAGTAATTGTACCTTTGGAGCCAGTCACAATAATGGATGTGCATGAGAAACCCCCATTATCTATCATCCTTTTACAGAAATTCATCAGAAAATCCTGTGCATGTAAATATTATGAAATCTTCAATGAGTTCAAAATCCACAGTTCAAGACTGACAGTGGGGACTATTCTGTGACACGCTCTGAAATCTCAGCAGTGTCTTCAGGTTTTTGCCCCAGGACTACCATTTATCCCAATTATTTCCCCATGCTCTTAGTTATGTCTGTGTGCTCCTTTGGTAATTTAAGTCTGTCTGGGAGAGCACCACATGAATATCTACATCAGATGACCATCACTTGCTGGCATAAGTATATAACCACCCAGCAGTGAGACACACCACTTCTGCTCTTGGATCCCAAATGCCTCATTTCTACAATGAGTTCATTCTTTATTGACCCAGATAATTTTAATAAAACTAAGTAGAAGTTCTTTGAATGGAACACAAAAGTGAACAGCATTGGTTTAACAAAGCCCAGGTATCTTCAACTCAGGGTGAGTCAGATAGCTTAACCTACTTAGCAGTAGGAGGAAGCAAGACAATTTGTGAGAGGAGGAAGAAAGGGAATTAACAGGATTTTATGAATTTCTCATTACTTTTTTTTTAAATGAAGGATGTCAGTACTAAATGACTTATACACATTTTCCCAGGAAGTGTCAATGCTTTTGAGTGGTGGACAAGTTAGGTCAGTACTAGCATATAATGTCAAAAGTTTGTAGCCCCTACAAATGCCTATCTGAAAGAGGCATATTTTGTGACTGCTGACATGCAAAATTCTATACCAGTTCCATTACTGAGAACAAGTGACTATTATAATACCTCCTATTCTAATTGATATCTACCATAGTTTCATAACTAATGATGATTAATATTAATATCTAGGTATACAGATAAAAGCTAATGCAAAAATATATTGCAGTACACTTTCCTTTGGGAACTGATTGTGCCATTAAGGCATAGTTCGGAGTAGAGGTTGATGTGTGCTGAGGGTTACTCCAAGAGACACATTGTGTCTCTTGGAGTAACTAGGGTGCAGTGGTAACTCATCTGCTGTACCATCCCTCAGGAAGGTGTAGTGTTTGGCCCCTCCCAGGCTAGCCACATGAGTGCAGAGTTGGGTTTGGAGTCATCGTCCCAACACCTCCCTGCCACTTCCCTGAGGATCTGTTACAGGAAGCTGTTCTTAAATACAGAATTGCACAGGGACTGCAATTGGGGCTGATATCTTTGCAATGGGAGAAAACATGGATGTCCTTTTGCACTCTCCTCTGCATACTTTGCCTAGGAACAGCCACACTATGGCCCTTTGTTTTTTAAGTAAAAGAAGAATGAAACTAATTATATATGCATAACATGCCCTGAAAACACACAGGGCAACTGCCAACTGACGCCATGTAGTTCATTCAGAAACATACCTGGTTGTGTATCTAATACAAAGCTTTATATATTCTACTTATCACTAAATAATTGTTTGATTAAACACACTAATTTTTTGAAAGGGTCATCTGTACACTTTATGAGAAGTTATGCAGTTTTAATTGCTGGGTTTATGTCATGCAGTGCAATTTTAATGTAATGAAACATTAAACTGGACCTTATGCTTGATGTAAAATAAAATTATTCATTGAATACTAGACCACTAGGCCACCTACTGTTCTTTTACAAATAGTTGAACTATCACGGGGTTACAGAATTTAACATGTAAATTGCAGCAGAACTTATCATTTCTGTTGCAAATCCCAAAAGACTGTCATTTAAGTCAAATATATGAGTGAAATTTTGCCTCTATACCATAGTAATGCAGTGAAAATGGCTAAAATCTGAATATATGTGAAGTAATTATTGACCCAATAATAATGCACTTTTAGTTATTTAATCAAGAGCCTTATTAATATCAAGTTCCTCTTATAAAAATCAAGTTTTAAACATTGGCATTTAATTTTAAGGATGACAATACTTGATCTAGCCCATAAGTGAGGTCTCTTGCAAAGCCAAGCATTCTGCGCATTAGAGAGAGATCACTGCTCATACTTGAGATCATTGCTGTGGAATAAGTGAGGACAGCTTTATAAAATAATCTTTCTTATAGTAAGTTTGGGTTCATTATTAATATTTCTCTGTACATTGAAGATCATTGGGTGAACTCAGTTTGATAAAATCCCTCTATAAAACGGATCCACTTAGTTCCTGATCCAAAGCCCATGGAAGTCAGTGGGATCCTTTATGTTACTTCAGTGGGTTTTGAACTGGTCCCTTAATGCAGCATGTATAAATATTAGAGGACAATGATAAACAACTAAATATTTGCACCACATGAAGCTTCTTTTTTATCCTGCAGCTGGGAAATCTGAAAGGTGATTGTATAACATCCTGTAACAATAATAGCAGAACTTTTCCTTTCACACTCTTTTCCTGAATTTTAAAATCCAGTTGGGTCAGCAGTAGGCAATTTCCATTCTTATATAATGTCTACTCAGACAATTCAGTTACCCAGTTGTTCTAACATTTTGTGCTGATTCAAGCCTCATCCACCATATTTGTGGATTTACATATGATAAGGGTCTGTTGTCTTCCCAGGTGACAATGATCTGTTCAGTTTCTACTTGTTACCCTATCTGTCCCTGTACCAAGATGTCAGGAAATGAATTTTCATTTTCTCTACCATGTATCCATCACGTGGCTGTCACTGGAATTTACTCTGTCTAAACTACTCCATCCACTTGATTTATGGCTGGTTGATGAGGTGGGGTCACTCCTGATATAACAAAAATCTGCACCCCATTTCCTAGACTTTGGCACCTGTCAGAATTAGGATTCTTGATGCAAATATTTATTCCCCATGTTATAACACTAATTTAAGAAATTATAAAATAGCTTCTCATTGGATCAAAACCTCTGGGAGACTTTTCTAGGTCAATATTCATCATCAGACCCTGAATGTAAAGGTTAAGTGCACATTTCCTCTGCCAAATATGAATGAATTTCAAACCTGATTGATCCTAGTCATGGAAACCATAAATAATTATTCCTAATGGTAGATAAGTTACTAAGACCACTCATTTCAACATCTGATATCGATAATACTCTGCTTTCCCCTTATTAGTTCCACTCATATTTCACTGGTGACTAGGAGTCAAGAATGTATCTCTAGTATCACTGATCGCCCCTTCCTTCCTTCCTTCCCCTGTGTGATTCTTCAATAGTCCTTGAATCTTTCACCCCGTCACTACTCTTTCATCATTATCTAAGGTGATCGGTCAGCTCTGTGCCACCACCTGTCTCTTCGATCCCATGCCAACAGCACTACTGAAAACTGTCATTTCTGAGCTCATTCCATTTATAGTGAGTCTCATTAACACCTCTCTTCCCTCTGGCAATGTGCCACTACAATTTAAGATGACTGTTGTTACTAAACACAAAAAACCTATGCTAAAATATTGTTAAGGGTCTGATTTAAAACTACAAAAGCCAGGCAATTCATAGTTAAAGCCCCCTCCCCCACACAAACAAACGTCCTCATTGCCCCCACTTCACCTTAGCGCCAGTGCCTAGGTATTCCAACCTGCTCCCAGAACAAATGGCGAATCTGGCCCCAGACACAAAGACCCAGGCAAACAGGAATTATGCAGGAGATAGACAAGAGGCTAAGAGAGAAGTGTAGATAAGTATTTAAGATGTTGGTCTGTTATTCAGGAGATCTGAGTTCAGTTCTCAGCTCTGCCAGGTTTAGTTTTGCTCTGATCCAGCAAATCATTTAAACTTGCATTTATAATGAAGCACATGAACAGTCCCACTGAAGTCAACTACTGACTTAAAGATAATCCCCTGCTTGCATATTTGCTGGATCAGGGCCTTAATCGCTTTGGACCTCAGTTTCCCATCCACAAGAAAATGAGGATAATAATGTTTGCTGATCCCAAAGTCTCTTTCAGTGAGATTTAGGCTTCCAAGTGCTTTAGTCACTTAGGGCCAGATTTTTAAAGATGTTTAGGCACCTAAAAATGCACGTTACTTTGAAATGCCACTAAAGGGCTTGAGCAGGTTCTATGCATAATTCCCATTCCTACAGTAGTTACTGTATCACATTAACTTTCAGACAATTAAGTTTTTTGTCTGAATTCATAAGGGCTACTCTTTAATTCTCACCAACATTACAGATTTAGTTCAAGATGTCCATTTGTTAGTGGTATTGAAAAGTGAATAAGTCTGAGGCAAGTGTTTATTAATGGTATCATTAAATGGCTCAGAGAAACAAAGACTCAGCTGAAGTCAACACATTTCTAACTTTGGATTTCTGGGTTTGTCATCTGATGTTCCTGAACAAAAAGTGGCTAATTATGGTTATTATTATTAATTGTATCATGGTAGTGCCTAGACCCCATATAACAGAGACACAATCTCTGCCCTAAAGAGTTTACAATCAAAATACATGAGAAGTTAATGCTTACTTTGCTTTAACTTTCTAGTTTCTGCTATTTTATAGATGCAGAAAGACCACAGTGAAATGGTCCAGGTAAGTAAATATGTAAGCAATACATCACAATGTGTTACAAATATGTAAAACAAATCCCTATATCCCTATAACTAAATAAAGAAAAGCTGCTTAATAATTTCACTATTGCCCTCACATTTTGCCATTTATCCAGTGAGAAGAGTCTCCTCTCCACAATTACAAATAAATAAATACATAAATACTAGCAAAATTAGAAAAGCCCCATTGGGTTTAACAAAAGTCATCTTCATCTTGAGAAAAACTGCCGTTAAAACTAGTCCTTACTATCATTGCATATACCCTGTCTCTATTTTCAGGAAAACTGAATAATAATTATTTGGGTTATACAATAATGTCAATTACTTTTTTTAAAAACTACATTTCCAGTACTTTTGCCCATTTTCACAGGGGCTTATTCTGTGATAAGATAAAATTACAAGACCAAAACCATGGTACTAATAATCATGGGTCATCACAACTCCTTTAACAATACAAATTGGAAGAGATCTTCACCCCTGCTCCAGCCCCTTTATGCCAAGTAAAAGAGCCAGAGCAGTGTAAAGGGCTCTAAAAGTCCTGGATTTGACCAGGCGATGATTCCCCAGCTCAGGAATTGCAGGAGACAGCAATAAGGCTTCCTTCTGAGGATTCTCTCACAAGCCCTGGCATATTGGGTGGGGCTAGAGACAGGAGGGGCATGTCAGGGCAAGGCTGCAGCAGGCTGCTCTGTGGACATTCAGAGAGGCGGTGCTGCCCACAGGGCAGCATGAGGAGGCTTCTGTAACATAGACAAACCCCCAGATTACCCTTGAAAACAACATTCACAAATTATAGTATAACACTTTCTGAATTAGACATTAGGGAATGTGGTACAAGTTTAGACCTCTGTCCTGCAAAGACAATGCAAATGTGTATTTAACTTTGCATACTGTGTGTAGCCTCATGGACTTTAACAGGCCAACTCAGTGTGTAAAGCTCACCACATGTGTAAGTCTTTGCAAGATTTCAGACCATGCATGTTTGCTCCGGTAATGAAATGGCATTCTAAAGGTCAACATTCCTACCAGTCTCAACCTGGTTCCTAAAATGGCCCCCAATAATTTTGTGTGATCAGCTGTTTGCAAGTGCCAATGGTCAGCTAGCTGATTTGATTACATTATCCAAAAAATAATGCTTGGCACAATTTCAGTGGCTAGTTTTGATACTTCTGCCCAAAAGTCCTCATGGTGTGCTATGAAAACACCATATGAAAATCAAACCATTTGGCATGTTTATCTATTTAAAATGCTAAGAAGCACTAGTGCACATTACAGCCTGCCAATTAAAAAAAAAGGTAGCATTTTTCATAGAATTGGATTTGAACCAAAACCCTTATTTGACCTCCCCAAATTCTGGAAATGTACAAGAATCTGAATTCAGATCCAGAGCTAAATTTAGCTACTGGTTCTTGATTCAATAATGAACCAGCTTAAAAGCCCCCACCTGAATGTCGCCTATGCTTCTGATAGACTTAAACTTTTAAGCCTTCCATCCACAAGGAGCTCTGCACAGGCTCAGGGGCTGCCTGCATTGAGCTCCTTATGGATAAGGACTTAAATTAGAAGTGTAAGTAGCCCCAAAATGCAAAAAATGTGTATTTCTGCTTCTTCTGCTATTTAGTAACAGCCAAAATGTTTGGGCTTTTTAATCTATAAAAACATTTACATGCAGGTTGAGATCTTGTATGCCAAGTCTGAGTCCAGAGTGAATTAATATAGCCAAGTTATACACGGCTGAAAACAGAGCTTTGTAATAGAAACTCCCTTATGCATGAATGACCCTGCTATAGTACTCATCATCTCTGGCTAGGATCATGATTTGCTTTTCCCCCAAAACTAAATTCCCAATTATCAGTTTTCCTGTTCTAAATCTAATATTTAACCAGGTAATGTTATAATAAATAACTCTCAATAATATACTTTCTATATGCTAGGCTAGAATATTTGAAGAATTTTATATCACCTCTGAAAACACTTACTTGCCAGATATACTTTCTTTTTTCTTTTTGCAGATGCGGACTAACACGGGTGCTACTCTGAAACTTGCCAGATATAGTGTTTACTAACATGAGTATTCCCATTTATATCAGTGTTACTCCACTGAGGTCAAACTGGAGTAAGTAAGAGGAGCGTCTGGCACATAGTTCTTAAAGAATCTTATAAAATAGGGCTGGAGGGGACCTCAAGAGATCATTTAGTCCATCCCCACTGTGCTGCAGCAGGACCGAGTATATCGAGACCATCCCTGTCAGGTGTTTGTCTAATCTGTTCTTAAAAACCTCCAACGACGGTGATTCCACAACCTTCCTTTGAGGAAAAATGTTCCAGAAAAGCCTCTCAGATGAATAAATTGTATTATTTCTACTAGAGCTGATTGAAACGTTTTGAATAAAAAAGTTTTCTGAGAAAATTCAAACATTGATTTTTTTTATTTTTCCTGAAAAAATGTCATGCTCTTTTGATTAAATAAAAAATAATTAAAAGATTATCAAAATGGCTAACCAAAAATTCAAAAACTTTGTTCAAATTTTTTTATCAAAAACGGTAGGAAATTTTTCAAAAAACCCATCTCAGAACAAAAACAACTTTGAAATCTTGATTTTTCCATAAAATAGATTTTTATTTTTCAGCTACCTCTAAGTTGCACCCACCAGGGACTGCAAACATCCAGATAAGATGGTGATGGTAATAAGTCGTACACCTGATGATAGTAAATGTTGAAGGAGTGGGCCCTAGATTCTCCTAGTACAGTAAGCATACTGGCCAAATTACAAACTCAGCAAGACCTGACATACAAACCTGGACAATAAAACCTGTTTTACTGAGAAAGTAGATTGGCCAGGACATTGAGGTCATTAGCTGTTTATAGCGTCTTTAGCTGGAACATCCTCCAGAGACAAGCAAGTTTAAGTCTAGGGTTCCACATTTCTCCTTTTGTGCTGCAGGATAAAATCTTCACAACATGTTAAAGTTGTATCCAAAGTAAATGCAGAACTTTGCAAAGGCCCTGAAAACTTGCAAAAAGAATATTCTTGAAAATGTGGAGAGGTGGTCCCCCAGCATTTAATATCACATCCAAGAATGCTGCCACAAGATTCTCTACTCACCGTTGGAGTGATTCCTCATAGCTGAACCTGGGAAATAGCTCTGCCCATCCCTTTCTGTCTCTCACTCACAGTGCAGTTTCTTTCACGTTGCAGGAGTTGCAGTGCTTCCTCTTTGTGACTCCCTCTTCATAGCTTGGCCCTCCAGCCTTTCCCTTCTGGACTATCAATGTCTCACTCAACTGGCTGACCAGGTATTGTTCCCAGCAGCCCTTCAATTCAAAGCTATGCCACTTCCCCAGTGGCTGGAAGGGGAACCAGGCCTGCCAACTACTCTGGGTTCCAGCTCAGGGAACCCTGAATCAACAGTCAAGGTCCGCACCATCCCAAAACTTGCTGCCATTTCCCTGAGCCTTTTCCTACTCTACTTCTATCAGGCTTCTGCTCCACCACCCCTCTGAGTAAACCCTTCTCTCAGAGCCAGTATCCTAGGGCTTCTATTCTTCCCCTGGGTTTCTTCCTTTCCCTCTCTAAACCAAAAGAGTGACTTCAGACTTCCATACTGCAGCCCCCTTTCTGTTGCATACTTCCTCACTTTATACTGCAACCCCCCCTCCTGCTTTGCTCCTCAGTGCTTGCTCACCAGGCCTAACTCGTGGCTTATCTGGTTACTTAGTCAGACTTTGTAGCCACATTATGCCTTTCCAAGATAGTGTGGAGTGAACAGATGCCATATGTAACAGTGCAACACCCTGTGCAGTTACTGGGGCAGGACTTGAGACCATGAGTCTAGAAACAAGATTGAAATCAGATAAAGCATACAGAAGGACACTATCTTCACAAACACTTTCACAGCCTGGTTTTTAGTGACATCTCAGCATAGAGCTCTTGCTGCATTGAGTATTTAGTGGCATCCTTCTGTCATGTCTATGTCTGGAATTCTATTTCTGGTCCTGAAATTTGCTTTCAGCATTATTGATCATATAATCTTGCTCTATGCCTGGAACATGTCTGCCAACTTTGTTTCTTGTGTTACCAGTTTTAAAGTCACAAAAGAAAGTTACTGTCATGAGCTTCAGGAAAAAGTCATGTCGTATTGTTAGTAAAATGCATTAAAGTGCATTAGATTTGGCCGTTTGCCAATCATCACCTATTTACTTTTGCAGGATTAAATAATCTGAAAGTGCTGACAATAGATTCTTTGTTGGCCTTGTGATATCCAATTATCCTTTTCCTTTGAGCCATGCAATTCTGGCACTGACTCTATATTTTCAACATAGAACCCACAATCCGTTCCTGAACAGCAAGAATAGTTTGATGCTGATTTTTTTTCTTATTGTGGTTGTCAGTGGTGACCACTGTAATTAAGGTTGGGGGAAAGCACAGAAACTGGAATTCAATTTTTCACCTGCTCATAACGAAAGCAAAAAAACAATTTGTGGTCATTGTCAGTTCTTGGTCTCATCCTAATGTTGGGATTGGTTGGTTGGTTGTAAGTGTGAGCAAAATGAGTTCAGCTACTGTACAGTGTATTTCCATGCCAGCCCCTTTCCATGAAAGGAGCTCCCATTAAACATCCATAAAGCCTCCTCACTTCAATTCTTCACATCCCTCTTTAAAACTTTCCTCTGCTACAATGCCTACAAATAATCCAACCATTGCCATGCAGCTGGTGTGTGGCTACTACTACTTATGCTGATCAGTATTGTTTCATTGTTACCTTGTTGCTTCCTCAGTCCCTGTTCTGAAGACCTTACAACAGATAAACAATTTCTTCATTAAGTGTTTGTACAGGGCATAACACAATGGGACCCTGAGTCCTGACTAGGTCCTATGGACCGACTGTAATTCAAATAATAAATAATAAAGATAATATGAATAAAACTTACTTTTTCCTACATGTTCTAATTCAATTTTTTCCTATTTTATAATTGAAAACTAGTTGAAGCTAAATCTAGAATAGGTAAATCCTTGATAAAGAAAAGACTTGAAACAGGAATTAATTCAGCAAAGTTCTATGGTCTGTGTTATGCAGGAGGTCTGACTAGATGATCACAATGGTCCCTTCTGTTTTATAATCTATAGACATATGAACAATATGCCTTGATTAAGACTTTCTGGGCCAGATCCTCAGCTCTGTAACTTCTTATAGCTCCACTACAGTCAACAGTGATATGACAATTTATAGCAGCTGAGAATTTGGTTCCCTGAGTTAGGCTGCTCAATGGTGTTTTAGTTAAGGCCACCCTGGGTGGTGGGTGAAGCTTCCCTTGGGGGAGGCTAGCTCCCCGTACTGTCTCTTCCACCTGCAGCCTCACCACTTTTGCTCATGGCTCCACCCACACTTCACACCTGTTCACCCACCCCTCCCCTGCAGCCACTCACTAGGTTCCTCCTCTACTTTACCCGTCCCCTGTGAGGCCCACATCACAGCCACATCCCTCCTCTCCTCCACAACCTGCTTCCTCCAAGGCCCCCACCACTGGCACTCTCCATGTCCTTCCTCTCCTCCATGCACCTCCCCCATGAGGCCCCCCATTCACCATTCCCCAGATCCCTCCTCTCCTCCACACACACACACACACACACTACCCCCGCAAGGTTCTCACTGCCCACAGAAACACGGTGAGCAGGTGGCAGGGGAGGCTTGTGGGGTAGGAGGGTGGAGGAAAGGAGGGATGTGGTAAGCAGTGGGAACCTCCAGAGAGGCGGGGTGGAGCTGAGGAGAGGAAGGACTCAGCCATGCAGTGGCAGGCAGTGGGGCCTCGGGAAAGGAGTGGAGCAGGAACAGGAAGAGGCAGAGCACAGATGCCATCATGGCCAAGGCATCCAGCAGTGCCTATTATACCTCCTGCCTATGGCCACTTCCATTTAAGAAAAGACAATTAAAGATGCACTGCAAAAATTATCAATGTATTTTTAGCTTTCCCTTTTACCCCCACTTTCTTTTTTAAAGATGACATGGAATTTAAGTGCAGTAGTACAATTAAGGGTGAGAAACTCAAGACTCAAAAACCAAGAAATTCCAAATGTTGAGATTACTCCACAACTTCAACTTAGCCGTGTTGCTCACATACAGCATTTCCTGTTTTGTCTTATTCAGTTACAGGTTTTTGTGTTCATTTTTTTTTAATGCCAGAAATTATATAGGAATATAGCCAAGTTAACAGTAGGGCAGAAAACATAACTTTTGGAATGTTCTGACTTTGAATTCTGAGAGCTTGACTTCTCAGCATTAACATAACATAATAATTCTGTTTATTTCCATTTGATAGTATCGCAACCTCCATGGCATGGTCATGGTCCATGTAGCTAGACAAAACCTTCATAGAAAGCCTTGGTTAAGCAGAAAAACATCTCTGAAATTTCAAGTTTATTTTTACAGAGATCTTGTGCAAATAAAAGAACATAAAATAACCAAAATCAGTTCAGTTTCTGGTCACATTCCCTTTTTATGGCTTGATTTTCAGTCACCAAAAACAAACTCCAAACCCTTTTAAAACAAAAAATAAAATAATAGAAATAGGACAGCTCATCAGTGTTGCCTGTCCTAACACCTGGACTTCAGGCCCCATTTTTCCCCTGAGTCATGTCTACTCTTTTTAAGTCTCTGAACCTAATAAGGCTCAGTTCAACCTGCTCACTCCCCAACTGAGAGGACCTCCTTGAGTTGACTCCAAAATCTGCTCCTGAGATTTAACTAAAATCAAATCAAAAAGTTTGGCTCAACAGGGGCAGACTCTATGGGCATCACTGGCCAGAGTGCATTATGGTTAAGGAAAAAGAAAAGGAGGACTTGTGGCACCTTAGAGACTAACAAATTTATTTGAGCATAAGCTTTCGTGAGCGACAGCTCACTTCATCGGATGCATAGAGTGCTTCCGCCAACGTGCATGGGCTGAAATTGTGGAAAAGCAGCATCACTTGCCCCATAACCTCAGCCATGCAGAACTCTGACATCATAATCAAAAAAGGCTGACAAAGGAGGTGCTGTCGTCATCATGAATAGGTCGGAATATGAACAAGAGGCTACTAGGCAGCTCTCCAACACCACTTTCTACAAGCCATTACCCTCTGATCCCACTGAGGGTTACCAAAACAAACTATAGCATTTGCTCAAGAAACTCCCTGAGAAAGCACAAGAACAAATCCGCACAAACACATCCCTGGAACCTTGACCTGGGGTATTCTATCTGCTACCCAAGATCCATAAACCTGGAAATCCTGGACGCCCCATCATCTCAGGCATTGGCACCCTGACAGCAGGATTGTCTGGCTATGTAGACTCCCTAGGTCACCCTAGGCTACCAGCACTCCCAGCTATCTTCGAGACACCACTGACTTCCTGAGGAAACTATAATCCATCGGTGATCTTCCTAAAAACACCATCCTGGCAACTATGGATGTAGAAGCCCTCTACACCAACATTCCACACAAAGATGGACTACAAGCCGTCAGGAACAGTATCCCCGACAATGTCATGGCTAACCTGGTGGCTGAACTTTGTGACTTTGTCCTCACCCATAACTATTTCACATTTCGGGACAATGTATACCTTCTAATCAGCGGCACTGCGATGGGTACCCGCATGGTCCCACAGTATGCCAACATTTTTATGGCTGACTTAGAACAACGCTTCCTCAGCTCTCGTCCCCTAATGCCCCTACTCTACTTGCTCTATATTGATGACATCTTCATCATCTGGACCCATGGAAAAGAAGCCCTTGAGGAATTCCACCATGATTTCAACAATTTCCATCCCACCATCAACCTCAGCCTGGACCAGTCCACACAAGAGATCCACTTCCTGGACACTACTGTTCTAATAAGCAATGGTCACATAAACACCACCATATGTCGGAAACCTATTGACCGCTATTCCTACCTACATGCTTCTAGTTTTCATCCAGATCACACCACACGATCCATTGTCTACAGCCAAGCTACGATATAACTGCATTTGCTCCAACCCCTCAGACAGAGATAAACACCTACAAGATTTCTATCCTGCATTCTTAGGAATGCATCCGATGAAGTGAGCTGTAGCGCATGAAAGCTTATGCTCAAATAAATTTGTTAGTCTCTAAGGTGCCACAAGTACTCCTTTTCTTTTTGCGAATACAGATTAACATGGCTGCTACTCTGAAACCTATGGTTAAGGAGATATCAAACTCATACACTCCCTTATAGTCCCCTACAGGGGTTATTCCTATAATAAGTGCTGCAGAATTGCAATTGGGTATTCTTTAAGTGGGATTATTAAAATATGCTCCCATAATCTCATGGCAGGGAATGTCTATCTTGCTATGTACTTGAATTGTGCCTAGCACAAGACCCTGATCACATTTGGGACCTTCAGGCACTACTATAATACAATTCAGTAATAATAATATTCTCTACACAATTATAAGGGATCCTGGTTCTGTTTTACATTGACACAGAAACTTATGCACACTGCAGTTTATACATAATTGCACAAGTGCAAGTCTCCGCTTCAGGGACTTTCCTTATAACTAAAAGCTATTTTTATACCTAAAAATGAAAGTATGGTGAATACAGAGGGCAGTTCAAAATAGCACAGCTATAGTTCTGACTTCTTCAGCCTGCCACTGCTTGTCTCAGTCTGAAATGCACTGCATCTGCCATCAAGTTTTGGCTACATTCAGATCCCACTGTCTTTAAGGCCCTTCACGGTTTGGCACCTCCTTATTTTTAGAGGCCATCTTTTAATACACATTGCTCTAAACTGCAAGCTTAGATCACAGGATATCAACTTGTTAATTGTGTCCAAATATTATCTTGGGTCCACAGGTCTTAGAGTGTTTCATGCATTTGCTTTGCTACTGTGGAATGAGCAGCTTTTTAATTTTTGTCTAGCCTTGTTGTCGCCTGTGTTTAAGTACCAGCTTCAAACACATTTGTTCGTTTTTGCATTAGATCCTCTCTGACCTGCTGATTTGTTTATTTTTGTTGTTGATTTGCCCATCTGCTAATGTTTGTTTTGTCATTTGTTTACTTCAAGTTAATGTTTCTTTGATTTTATTGTAGAGCACTATGAGGTCCTAAATGATACAGGCATGAATAAAAATAAATGATGGTTATTTATCATTATTATTATTGCAGTTGGCCAGGTCTTTAGCTCACTAGAGAGCCTGTGGGATTCTGAGGCCTTTGAATTGTTATTTTCAATCTTGGGGAGATTTCTACTTTCCTTTGAATATTTTGCTGCAGTAGTGGAAAAGAGCATGCTCCTCCCTAGTGTTTAGCTATCTAATAAAATTGTGTTTTGACTTTACCTCAGCGTGTAATGAGTCATAGCAATGAGGTTAGGAACGATGGGTCACATTTTCAAAAGTGCACGGGTGACTTAGGAGCCTAAGCTCTATCTTCAACTGTGACTTAGGCATTCAGGAGTCACAGTCTCATTGAAAGTAAATGGGACTTAGGCCCCTAAGTCACTTAGGTGTTTTGAAAATTTTATCCATCGAGGCTATAGCTAAGAAAGGAGCAAATGCACATAAAGTTTATGAAAACCTTATTGAGACAAATCCCCTTCAGTGTCTCTATGTACTTTCTGTTGGCAGTGCAGTAGCACAACATCTAAAACAACAGTGTGGGACTTAGGAAAAGTGGAGTAAATAAAATCAGGCAGGTTATAGGGGAAAGGAATAAGATTAGACAAGTTAATCATTTTCTATTTCCTCCAATCACATAAGACCTTAAAAGCTGAATGATCACTATGACCCCTATCATTGACTCATCTACAAGATTTCCTATTTGTGTTCTGAATTCTGGTGAATTTTTCCACATCCTTCCTCTTCTTTAGTTTTAAAATTTGGAAGCATTGCAGTTGGAATCCTTCATCTGCTGGTAAAAGATTTGTCCTATTAGTGCGAACACAGACCCATTTCTAATTCAGAACAGTTCTGCTACATATTCTCTAGCACCATTAAAAACTGCTGATTAACCAATGGACCAATGGATCTCCATGTGCTATGCAGCTGTCACATCAGATGTTTTCTCTGTCACAATTGGTATGTAATTTTGCTGGGTTTAAGTGCAGAAGAGGGGCATTTCCTTGTGATAGTACAAATAATTCATCATACTCTATGGCTCAAGATTGTTATGAGGAAGAGAAATATCTCACAGTTATACTGTGGTTCATCCTAAACCTGACAAGAGAGTGGCTGGCATATATAGTGGAAGTTTGATAAAATATTTTAAAATCAGACATAGAAAAAGAATTGCAAAAGAAATTCTTCTTCAAAGTCATCTTGTGCTGAATTATTTCTTAGTTAAATGCTCTGTTAATGTATAGAAAGCATAGCAGATCTGCCATGAAATGTGTGTAAAAACAACATAAGCACTCATTTCATAGGAAAAAAAGGTTTTTCATGTTTGTTTTGTTTTCTAATTTTTTTTCAGAAACAGAGAGAATCATGTCCTATAGAAAACAGTATAAAACAAATGTTGCAAGCTTTGTTTCATTATGTGTTACATTGTAGTTTTATGCATGTACGCTGTGTGAACAAGAGGGTTAAAAGTTAAACAGTAGCCTAAGGCTAACACACTTGGAAGCTGAACAGGTACAAAATAGGCTTTTGTTGCTTTCAAACTATTACTGTATGTCTTTAGCAGAAACTAACATAACAGGCATCTCTGTGTGCAAAAATGTATTTCCTTACGGTTCCAGGTATTATGAAATGGGGCTATTTTAATAGCTGAAGTGCCCATATGACCTTTAATCCAAAGTCATAAATTTGTCAGTGTCTGAAGCTGGCAGGATATCACTCTTAATGAGGCTAGTTTTTAGGACTTTGTATTTCAGGAATACTAGCTCAGAGTACTCAGAGGGTAACCTAAAATTAATTCAAAAGTACAGTACTGGTAAATCATTATGGAAAAATAAATTAGGAAACCTAGTGACAAGTGCACTATTACAATTTTCAATAAAGTAATGGAGAAATGGGGAAGGACCACAAGATCAGATTATTCTACTTTTCATAAAATGATAAATAACTAGTAGTCATGTTTATGTATAATGAATTACAATCCTGCTACATTTACCTTAGTAACATTTTACAGAGGTTGTATTTTACTCCCAACTACCAATTATGTCATCATCCTGGCATTTACCTGGACATAATGATACACAGCAAACCCATTCTTGTAACATAATTCATTGCTTAAAAGTGTTTGTAAAGCTATACAGCATACTATATACACATAATGACTTGGATATTGCTATTAAATTTTACAGATTAAAGTTTAGTAAATCTTAAAGTCTTATGCTGGTTTCCATGTTTCTTATTAATCCTAAAGGAAAAGATGTTCAGCTATTTAAATGTCAATAACTATGTAACCCCCCAATAAGAAAGCAAGCAAGCAAAAAAGAGAGACAATATAATTCATTATACAATGCTACACAATAATATATGTATCCTTGTAACTTAAGTGCTAAAACGTACAGGGATTTTAGTGGTTTATATGGCACATGATAAGATATTATATTTACCACCAGAATATTGTTTTTGACCATTAAACACCAAGATGAGAAATGCATACTTTTCTTCATACCTTTTTATAGCAGTTTTCATTTTTACAGAACTTAAAATCCTGGTAAGAAATATCTATTGTAACATTATCTTACATTTATTCAATTTAATTTCAGTTTGAGAAGGATAGCATATAGATCTTTTTATAAGCTTGTAAGGTCACAAATTTAAATTAAAGTGACCTCTTTTAAAGCACATTAATAAAAGTACTATGCAGAGGGAAATTTAATATGAATGGTTAAAATGCATGGAATTCTGATTTTACTGTCAAACAGCTCAATTAAACAAATTGAATTTTTAAGCAACAAAAGGGAATTGAATCAAATTAGAAACAGAGTGGGATCTGAAATGTGGACATTTATGAGTGATAGTCACAGGGCCCTCCAGCAGTGAGTTTTCTTTATTTGTTGCCTCAGCAGTTAGAAGGGGTTGGCAGGCTGCAACACAAAAGGATAAAAATGTTCACCATTGAAACACAGTTTTTGGCTCCCAATAAATCATCTGTCACTTCATCACAGCCCAGTAGATAATGAGCAATAAAGTTTTCACACTCAGGGAATGAGGAAGCAGACACAAGAAATACAGCTAAAGCTGCTGTCTTCCTTTTCTGTAAATGCAAGGTGCTTTGTGTAATAAATGACCTCTAGATTTTGGGGAAAGAATAATTCCAGCATTTGTAAAATAAACAGTTTGATGCATCCGATGAAGTGAGCTGTAGCTCACGAAAGCTTATGCTCTAATAAATTTGTTAGTCTCTAAGGTGCCACAAGTACTGCTTTTCTTTTTGTGGATATTTTAATTAAAGCTTGGCTCATTTACAGAATTCTACCTTGCTATGCTATTTCTTAATTGCTGTACTGGTGAATACTTTGCTCTTGTTGATGTAACAACACCAGAAAAATTGTTGCTTCTAAGTTCATGATCACTTTTTTACTCTGAAGTTTCAAGCCATTTCAGATCACTCGGAGTTCTAAGCAGGCTCATAATTCAAATTTCACATCAAAGACACTTCAGCACTGGATGGCTATGTACAAAGTCTAGTTCACTTGCAAAATGTAAAACTGAAAACCAGTTAACTAGTAACAGTGTAGCCCAAAAAAACACATAATACATTGATTAGCGTTACTTTATGCCAGCATTTGAAGTGATTTGCCATAAAATGTCAGACATTCTTGTCATATGCAAATTGACAAATTAATGCTTGCATAATATGTCAAGGTAGAGAAATATGCAAATAAACTTTGGTACAGTATGTATTTTTGTCATCATCTTAAATAGCTAATTAGCAACATGAAAGGAAATTGAACTCTCCTATTTTCTGAATTGTATGTCAGCTAAGTAAGCACAAGAGTATATTTATTCTCTTATGTATAAAGATGAACAATTAACAGATATGTTTTACTGCACTACCAGTAATGGTCTGCAGTCCATAAAGGTCATTTACTGGCTTACATAAGTAAATATTTAGGTAAAGTTAAATTAAACTAATAGATTGACAATTATAAATGAAAAGGCCAAATTCTACTCTCTATTATACTTGCATAAATCCAGACCAGTTCCAATGACATAAATGGAGTGAGTTGCTTTGGATTTACATCTGTGTAAGAAAGAGCAGAATTTGGCCCCAAATGTCCAAAATGGATATTGAAGTCAAATATATGAAAAAGGCTTTTAAATAGCTCAAAATCTATCTTAGTTCATTAACAAAGCTGAATATTCTATGTGGAGGTCTATTTTGTATTCTCTTTTTTTTCATATTAAAGTTGTATTATTTATACCTAATGTAGTTACGTTGTACAATACACAAGCCGAGTTTGTTTAGCAACAATGGTGAAAAAATATTTGCTACAGGGGCAGTCTGGCAATATTGCTTGTTAAGGCATGATATTTGTAAGCAAATTTATATGAAAACTATGCAATGTCTAATACTAAACTACTCCAGCCCCAGACTGAAGGGTGATTTTACAAACGTCCTGCAGCACTCAATCATTCCTTCATTTTAATGTCTTTATTTTATGATTTTGTTGATGAAATACTACTTACCCAGTGCTCAAAATTCCTTTTAGGCTGCAGGCACTGGCTAGTTGACATGGCAAGCAATATTTTACAGCTATATATTTCAGCTTTCTCTGTCCAAGTTGGAGGACACAGTAGCCAAGATGGTTTTTCATAGTAGAAATATATTTTCATATTTATTTATTGATTTGACTAATGTATCTATTTTTCAATTCACATGCTTATGTTTCAATCCATTAAAGTGATTCATGTTCAAATAATATGTTATTGCAAGTACAAAGAGGAGATAAAGCCACTGTATACTGACTATAATGCAAGCAGAAAAATAATAAAAATCCATTGCATGATTAAATATAGTTTTTAATCCCCAAATGATCAAAAGTAAAATGATGTTTTTAATTATTTTTAAATAAGTTTTTTTTAAAAGTAAGATGCAATTATTTATGAAATAAGTTATCAAGAAATAAATATTCTGTAGATATTTCTTATTCAGACTAAGTACTCAGTGTAAATTTACCATAAGGCATCAAATTACCATCAAAATAAAAATTCAGAAGGGTTTTAATTATTTAATATAGGGAATTGAATATCAAGTGGTAATGAAATGTTGAGCCTTTCACCTCCAGGTCATGGGTTGGAATACAGCCCAGATAGATAGCGGCCGGAAGTTGTAATTACAATAACTCGTGGCTGTTCAGTACCTTATGTTAAATGAGTTGTTGGTCTTAATTCAGTTTCTAGTGTGCAGATGTCCACATTAAAAAAACAACAACATGCCATCTATTGGAGGTCTCAGGAGAGAGGCCAAAATCTGAATGGGCATGAAAACTGAACTACCCTTTTACACATGTAGACCCTCTGAACAGGATTCAGGCAACCTTGTAGCAGAGATGGAGCATTCTGAAATGTTGGAGCAAGGTGGCCTCTTAATTCTCCATCTCCACCTGATTCAACTCCTATTTTTCCCCACCCTCTGCCCTCATTATCCTGGGCTCCACTATTACCTTAGCACAAGCCCAAAGAATCTTAGGCATTAAATCTTCTTCTTTCCCCTGCCCAAGCCTGAAGTGTGTCTATGTGCAATAGTAAACCCTTTTCTCCTCACCCGCTAAGCTTCTCTGAGCATACTTGCACCACTTACCTTGCCGCTTTCTTTCCTTTCTCGTAGCTGTCCTCCCTTGTATACTGCTGTGCTTCACAGAGGTGGATGGATACAGCTAGTAAAGGGAGAAGTATAAGATGCAAGGAGGAGGAGTCCAGACCTCTAAAGAGTTTAAAACTACAAGCAAAACAACCTGAACAAACCTTCGTTTCCAACCCTGCTTCTAGGCATGAAGTGGGAAAGCCCAATGGTGGGTTTTCTTCCCCCACATTCCCTTCCTGGGTAATAATAGGGTTGCAGAATCCTAGTAGGTGCTCCTTTTTATTTCTCCTTCCTGTCTCTCATTGACAGAGGTGGGAAACTTAACTGGGGAGCATATCCAGGCACTACTGGTCAGGATAAGAGAGGATAGCACTGCAGGGTTCCCCTACTTACAGCAGTGGTCTTCTTTAAAAATCCTGGAGTCCACTCTGACTGCTCACCAACCACCTTGCCACATAAGCCACTGCATCCAATTACAAAAGGCAAGCTAACCAAATGATTCTGGCAACCTTAACAGCGGCAAAATAATTAACAATGTTGGCATTAACTTGTCATCATTATGTTCCAGAAATAACATTGTATTGGGACTAATGGGGGTGGTTCATACCTCCACTTGGAAAGTGACTGCGATAATAAGTTTAATGGGGTGCTTGCACTTCCTAGAGATCCATAGTAACAGCACCCCTGACTGGTCATGAAATTTGATTTTGTGGGTGCTGATATTAGATTGTAAAAGTTTGGTTTAACAGCTTGCATGTTCACTTTGGTATAGAAAAGTCACACATCAACAAGAGAGAGATCTGGACAAGAATTCTGGATCCAAAGCTCCTGGAACTTCACAGAAGTTCAGAACCACATCTAGATTTGGATTTGAACTTCAGGATGAGGCCAATCTCTGACAGCACCCTCTGACTGCATCATCTACACACAGTGCAGCATTAGGAATAAAGTAATCACTGGCCTATATTTTCAAAAGTTACTAATGATTTTGATGTTCCCAACATGAGGCACCTCGAAGGGGCCCAATTGTCTCTAATATCCTGGGACCAACTCAGCTCCAGCAACACAGCAAACAAGTTCCTAATGTCAATTTAACTTAGATATTGTGTAGGTTTTTATTATTATTTATTTCTGAGTAGTGTGTTGATAGGGATGGAACAGAAGATGGCAGTATAAACATTTAAGCTCTTTTGCCCACTAGTGCTAGAATATTGGTACTGCTCTGTAGAGTTGAATTTCTTAGACATTATAACAGCTGTAATTCTATCACTGTGTCTGTCTCCTTTCCTTTCCTTAAAGAGGAAAACTCTAGTGGATACCAACCTGTTTTTTCTCAACCCATTGTCCCCATTCCGAGATAATCTATTTCTGTCACTTCTACCCCATGTCTCACATTCCCCCCACCCTCCAGTGCTGGATACCTCACTTGCCCTTTCTAGACCCTATTTTGTGCTATCCATGAAGGTTTATTGGTGGTTGGGGAACCATAATAGTAGCTCACACATGAGCTAAGTGAATTAATTCAGCTCCTGCTCTTAAGTGTATCAGCATTCCAGCCAAGCTAACTCTTCTCCCACACAAACCAGTTAAAGCAATATTACTGTATCTACCTGGCCATCGCTGTAATAGCTCCTGTGGAGATGTTCTGCTATATCACATCTAGGAATGACAGTGACCATTTATTCATCTGTTTAATTTTTATCTTCCTCTTACTAGCTGTTCCTATTGCTTTTGCTGTTCTCTGAAGATCCTCTTCTTCTCTTTTAGTAGCTACCCCATTCCAAGGCCTGTTTCTTCACAAGATTCCCCAAACACATTCACTCTCTCTTAGGACTTGTCTACACTACCGCTAAGGTCAATGTAACTTATGTCACTCAGGAGTGTGAAAAAAACACACTTAAAGTGGTGTCTACACTGTGCTATGTCAGCAGAAGACACTCTCCTGCTGACACAGGACATCTTCACCAGACGCGCTACATGGGCGCAGCTGTATCAATACAGCTGCGCCGATGTAGCGCAGTTGTAAATATAAATCCTTAGTGTCACTATGCTGTCAATCATGGTTGTGCCCAGCCCTGCACTCCCAATAAGGCCCTTCCTTCCACACTCACACACAGTATAGATAATGATGTGACTGTCCTGAGATCCCAGCTACATCCCTGACAAAAGATTATTACAGAAAATCAACTTTTTGATTTTTAGAAAGTCTAACTAGGAGTGTGCATGTACGCCAAGTCACAATCACAAACTTATCTGTAACTGTGAGTCCGGTTAATGCTGATTGGTGACAAAACTGGAGACCTACATATTCAATATATGCACTTCTAAGGTGTCTAATTGTGGTATCAGAGTAGCAGCCGTGTTAGTCTGTATTCTGTATAATTGTGGTATGTAAGCACCAGGAAATGTATGAAAAATTTCAGTATAATAGGACTTGGGATCCTACATATCAAATTCACTTTTGAAAATGGTGCTTAGCCATCTGAATCTCTTAGGTTTTGAAATGCAGAACAGTGCAACACCTAAATACCTTTAGAAAGCTGGGCCATAGTGCTTCAGAGCAACACAGTACCCCAATAAGCAATCTCCAAAACCCTGGACCAGTGTCTTGGCACTAAGAGTTAAACAAGACAGAAAAAAGTACATCACTGCACTGTTACTGCCAAAACTGAACCAAATCCCTAGCCACAGCCATGGCAGAGAGACAGTTAAATATGTCAAATGAAGATCTGGCCACATCCTTCCCAGCTGGGACAAGCACGCACACACCACACACGATTGGTGGTGGAATCTCCATCCTTAGAGACTTTTAAGGCCCGGCTTGACAAAGTCCTGGCTGGGATGATTTAGTTGGGGTTGATCCTGCTTTGAGCAGCGGGTTGGACTAGATAACCTCCTGAGGTCTCTTACAGTCCTAATCTTCTATGATTACTTTGCATGAATATGATGATAGAAAACTAATTTTAAATTTGACTCAAACCAGTAATTTTACAAAGGCTTGATTTATCTAACAGTGATGTCTCAGGCGAGCCTTGATTTGAATATGTGACAAAAGAAAAGCTTTAAAATGCCCCCATCCTGCCAGCTTATCTGTTCTAAATCCACAAACTGCTCCCCCTTGAGAGAATGAAAGGACCAATGACTTGATTTTCCTCCCATTCTTCACTCCAATTCACCCAGTCAGGGATTTTAGAGGAAGAGTTCCACTTAGTAGCATCACTTCTGTTGCATCAAGAACTAGTTTTTTGTTTTGTTTTATTTGTTGCTTATCATTTTAGCAATGGCTGGTGGGAGAAAGAGGAGTGGTGAGAGACTATAAAGGGGTGACTGGAGCTTAGAGGTGTTAGGCCAGATTTGTAAAAGTATTTAGACAACTAAAGATGCAGATAGGCAATTACAATGGGACTTTCAAATGCATCTATGTGCCTGACACCTATTGAAATCAATGGGAGTTAGGTGACTAGACAATTTTGAAAATTCCACTTGGTGCCTATCTGCATCTTTAGGTACCTAAATACCTTTAAAAATCAGGCCCTTAGTCCAGCCATAGCCAGGTTAGGAGAGAGTGCTACTAGATACAGGCCCTACCCGGTTTTACTTTATGTCTGTCCTGATAAATGCAGCCTGGTTACATACTGTAGCTTATTTTTTCTCTTTGGTCAGTTTTTGTTTGCTTTGTTGTCTAATAAACTGTTACTTTTAATCAACAAGAAGGACTGCTGCAACACTGGTCCAAAAGGAGAAACCCAAAGTCTCACAAGTTGTCACCTAGAGCAGAAGTCAGGCCTCACTGGGTATTGTAGTCAGTAGTTTTGTTTTTGCAGCTAGAATAAAGTAGTTTTATAAGCAGGTGGAATGTACCATCAATTCCTTTAAACAAGGGACAAAATATCACAGTAGTGGCTCTGAATCATTATGGACCTGGCCCTGATTTGAAAGGTGAACTGTTTCATTCCAAACACCAGTCACCTGAGCCATCCCAATGCCTTCAGCTATTGAGTGTTATCCCTATCTTTCTATGCAGTGTCCCACTCTGCAATATATAAAGCAAGAAGACACAAATTATTGATGACTGCTGTCAAGAAATCGTGAGAAACTACAAAACATGCGTTAGGCCCATGTCTTCTATTAAGTTACTGTAATGATTGGCAGGTACCTGTTTATATTACAATCTCTGATGTTTTTCCATACACATATGCACCAAAACAGCACCATAGTAAACTTAGCACCAAATCATACACACACTTTCTTATACTGATTGTCGTAATAATTATTGTTATAATAACAGACCAGTGAAATAAACACCTCCCTAATTATAAGGATCAAATGAGGTTTTATTGTGAAACAAGAGACATCAAGCTCACAATAAAGTTTGCTTTGTGGCATAATATCATGATAAAACAGAGAACAGAGAACAAGATGAATAATGACATAATGGTACAGTGTATGTTTTAATTAGCTAAAGGTAACCAAATGAGGTTTGCCACTATTATATTAAGGTCAGATCTCCACATGGTTTCATCAACATCATATTAAGACAAGCAAGGTGATGCTAAATTGGAGTTTAAACTTAATCAACATAATTAAACAGAAAG
The DNA here is from genome assembly GCF_009764565.3 of Dermochelys coriacea. Taxonomy (NCBI): domain Eukaryota; kingdom Metazoa; phylum Chordata; order Testudines; family Dermochelyidae; genus Dermochelys; species Dermochelys coriacea. Next base: position 101,864,866 of record NC_050074.1, on the reverse strand, counting down.
TAAAAACAGGTGTTTAAATCTACCCCTATTTTACTGATAATTCTATTTGCATTAGTCTTGTACAGTAAATATGAGCACCAAAGACATGTTAATTAAATTGTTCCCATACAAACAGAACAAAAAAGCCTCATCTAAATTGGTATTTTTTAAAATACCATCTTAGCTTTTGTAGCATAATCCATTTCAATGGTGTACTCAAATTATGTTAAATAGCCTAATACATTCCAATGTATTGACATACTGACATTTAATGTGTGGGAAAAGGGAAACTACAGTGGACTAAAAAAGTCATGGGAAACTATAAAAACAAACTGAGCATAATTTAAACTGATTGGATGCTTCCTTTTAAGAAGCTATTAGTTTCTAAATCCAAAATGTAGATATTGAACTGTGGTCAAGCTATGACTTAAATTGGAAAAACATGTTTTATTATGTTTGCATCCATAATGTCCTGCATAACTGATTCAGTGGGAAATTGACATTTTCAAAAGTGCCTAAGTGACTTAGGGTCCTAAGTCTCATTTTAAAAAGCAACTCTACTAGGAGTTAGGCTCCTGGGTACTTTTGAAAATCCAGGATCGCTTCTCTGCATCTTTAAGTACCTAAATACAGCTAAAAATCTTGCTTTCACTTTCAAAAATAGGGCATAGGTTCTTTTGAAAATTTTATCCTATATCAATATACACAATACTGAATGTGCTGAGTCGGAGGGTATGACTACACAGCAAAGAAAGAGCAGAGAATCTCAGAGCCTGGATCAACTGACTTGGGCACATTCTGTGGGGCTAAAAACAGTAGTGCAGAGGTTCAGGCTTGGGCTGGAGCCTGGTTATGAGACCCTTCCCCTCACTGGTTTTCAGAGCCCAAGTTCCAGCCTGAGCCCAAATGGCTACACTGCTATTTTCAGTCCCACAGCACAAGCCCTGTGAGCCTGAGTTAGTTGAGTCAGGCTCTGAGACTTGCTGCTGCTAGTTTTTTTGTTTTTTATTGCTGTGTAGACTTACCTAGAGTCTCCTCTTAGGTGTAACTCCATTGATTATAATGGAGTTACTCATGATTTACATAGGTAAATGAAAGCAGAATCAGACCCATTAACTTTAGTTATATGCTTTGAAATATGAACTGAAGACATAAAACCCTATCCATTTAGCTGGCTGTAATTATCTTTATATTTGCAGTGCACTGATTTATTTACACTTACTGTTTCAAAAAGTTATTGCTACAATTTGATGAGCAGTAAAGGTTCATAGTTATCACTTTAATCATTTTTAAAGAAATGTCTTTGAAGCACTGAGTTTTTCTAGACATTGCATTTCAGTATCTACTGCAAAGAAAGGGTTAAAATGAAAGACAAAGGATCTGGTGTTACTGAAGCCCCAAATAATGAGCAGAATGCACAGTGTTCAGCTATAGAATTAGCCATTCTGAGTACAATGTTGGCAAACACTGGCATTAAAAGGACCCCCAAATGAGCAAAGACATCTTCCACTCCATCATGAAGAATTGTTCTCTGGAGTAAGTACCAGTGGGGAAATGCTTAAAACACTTACCATATGTGACTAAGAGGGGTCTAATTTGTCCATTTTGAAATTTTGCCTTTCTTTTGAAAGGATAGTTAATTTAAAGTAATTTATTTCATAGGTGAAGCTTTATTCTGAGTGGTTAATATATCACCCTTGGTTGCCTGAACAATTAGAAATTGTCACCCAAGAAAAATATCGCTGTTCATGTAAATAACTATTTACCTAAAGGAAATGGGAATCCACAAGAGTCAGCATACTTTAATGAGGCATGACAATAGGGAAAAAAAGCCAGTGGTATGCTGCATCTGCTAAAGCTGACATCGCTTATGGTAAAAATTGGCCAAAACAACTATTATTTGTTTTTTTCTTGTCAGAAATAATGCAGCTTGAAATTTTCAACAGGCAACATACATCCAGACCATTTGTTACTTCTAATGGCCTAATTGTTCTCCTGGCAGAAATAAAAAATTAGGGCACTTACGTCATTTACCTAAATTTCTAATTAATGCAATGGTAATAGAGAAATTGGAACAGAAGAAAAAACTCTTGGGTGAAAAATGTCTCTACTAGCCTTTACATAATTTGTCTTTGGTAACTTTTCTACTCTCTTTTTCTTCTAATCAGCAGGATGCTGATCACTGCATAGATGTTGTACAGGACAAAAATATATAGTATGCTCCAATCCTGGAGAAATATGACTTCTGCCACTTTTACTGTTGAAACAAAGCACAGTGAAAGCAATACTTGTTAAAAAGGGAGGTAAAAGAAATGAGTATCTCATAAAGAAATGGTAACTTGACAGTAGTTAAAATCCAGAAACTCTATACTCACACAAATGCATGTACCCTCAGTACATTAATATGACATTGGGAATCTGATTTACACTTTAAAACAGCAACAAAATTGAAGATCAGGCTGTCATTCTATCCTTAACTTGTCCCACTGTGCTGTACCCAACTGTATAATACATAGTGTGCAAAACACACCATGCAATGATTGGAGACCCACTCCAATACTGACACACAACAGGGTGAGGGACAAAGTAAAACTTTACATTTGAATTCCATGTGCTAATCAGGATCTCATGGGGTTTTAATTTAATTTCTTCATTCTTAGAAATCAAAAGAGCCTTTGAAGTAGTTTGATTTCAGCCTATGCCATTGTGCTTTGTATTGCTTCAGAGTGAAGTATGTCAACATGCATTGATGCACTTAGATTAATCTTAAAACCATCTTTGAAATATCACTAAAAGTGCCTGGGATTTCCTATATTGAAACACCTTTGAATGCACAGCACTATATTGGTCTTTATTGTTGAAATGTTATTGAACAGACAGTTGATGATCTATATATTATAACGATACTTATAAGTGGATCTTTGACTTGACACAGCATGTTAATCTCAACTATAGTACTGGTGTTAAAATACAGCTATCCAGTGATGCATGCAAGCTGAAATTTCAAGGTAATTAAAATAAAGCCATAGTTAGTTCAGAGCAGAAGCCTGCCCAAGCTTCCACTGGGACATACAAGAAAGTTCTAGTGGAGGTGAGGAGTGCATGACAGTACTGACAACACAGATGGTTCCTTTAATGGAAAAATCTTATAGTATGTGATAGGAATTATACAGGAGGGTTCAACAGAAATGTAATAGATTCCTATGTAAAGTACTCTAAAAATCTTTTTAGAAAATGATAAACTTGCTACAGATTTATACAATTATTCTTCAGCAAATTGAATCAATAGGATACTTTTTAAAATTCTATAGAAAAGTTATAGTTTTCTACAGTACTTTATATAAGGGCCAGACTGAAATGAGGAGACTGAACAAAAAGCAGATTTGCTGGAAGTTTGAATCTCAAATATAAGAGCAGGAAACCCTCAAAAAATATCTGAACTCTCAATGGCCAAATTTGCTTAAAGTTTTGTCATATTGGGTTGGGAAAAGTCTTCTAGTAGTTCTGCCCTTTTAACCTGCTCCACCATCCATATAATCTAATGGTCTATGTTGCAAATACATTTCCTGCAACTTTCTCCTGAATACATGACCACCACCCCCCAAAGACTGTCTCTCTGCAGGTTGCTTTAAAGAGATGTGAAATGCACCATGTTCCAGAGGTTAAGCATGATGCCTTTTCCCAAGTGCCTCACCACCAAAATATGTTCCAAACAATATTTGGTCCTGTGAAATAAGAAGGTCATTCCAAGTGTCCATCCAGGGCACATTTGCTTTCCTCCAGTGAAGCAGCCCTCTGGGAACATGTCAGAGCCATTCAGAGCCACTCCTACTTGTATATCTTATTTGCCATTTTGATTTTCCTAATACTGAAGTTCCTTCATAGCTTGAACCCACATTTCTCAGAGCTGGTCTGAGCTTGTCTCTCTTAGGATCCAGTCAATGGCATTTCTTGAATAAAGAGTCATTAAGAGTAATGTGAGCTGCTTCCTCTCCTCCGCTTGTCCCCACCGGGGTCTGAATACTGTATCTGCAGCATGAGTGTCCCATTTGGCCGGCTGAGATATCAAAACCTTGCAAGGACTTACAACAGAAACCCTGGCAGAATCAGAACTTCAGCAGCACTAGCAGGCATTGCTAAAATAAGCAGTTACAGGCTAAGGTCATGATGCCTGTTAATATAAAGACTGTATTTTGTATAATGCATTCAAATGCTAGAGGGAGATAATATGACCCATTTGTCAGATTCTTCTTTTAGTTGTAACCCTAAAACCATTTTGGAATGGAATGACCCACAAATGATAATGAGGTGGATGGTGATGATGCCATTGCCTGTGATAATACTGTGACAGAGAGAATACCCAGGAAAACTGCAGGAAAACCCAGAAAAAAGTCTTAAGGTACAAGCAAACCAAAAAAAGATGGTTCTTATATAAATTGGTGCAGAATAAACGGAAAAAACAGAGCCAACTTACCAATGTTAAAAAAATACTTTCTGTGGTGTTTCTTTCAATAATCTTTAGTTTTGTAGCTTATTTCATTTATAAACCCTTCAGAAACAAGTTCCCCAAACCTAGCACTTGGTACTGAAACAACAGAAGGCAAGCCATATCATACTGTGGGAGGACCACATCTCCCTACCAGGGAACAGTTTGTAGCAAACATAGCAAACAGTCCACAATATGAAAATGTATTTAATGCAATTAATAATTTAAGAAGTGAGAGCATGTGCTCTTGGAGAGTTAAATGCTTGTCAGAGTGATAGATGCACGCTTCACCACCAATACATTTCGTATAAAGAGCAGAGGGATTTTGCAAACTTGCGTTGACCTTGGGTTGCAGTATATAGGAGGCAGATTGCAAAGGCAGGCCTGCTCATGGTAGGAGAATGCGTCAGCTCTCAATTTACAGCCCTTTCCCCAATTAAAGGACTGTAAAAACATTAAAATTAATGCAGTCTTAACTCCAGAGCAGGCTCTACTTTCTTAATTAGTGCATAATTATTCAGTTTTTGATATCCTGGAAAATTATCACATGGAAATTATTTTAGGCTCAGTAACAATAGCAAAATCTCTTCCCCCCCACCACCACCAACTCTATTAACATGTGGAAGTAATTAACACTTTATTACAGTGAAAATACTATTACTGCTAATGTTTAATGACTTTTGCTATTGCATCATAAGCAGGAAATTTAGAACACTGTAGAGCAATGGTCTGCTCTAAATATATTACAAAGATTATGAACCAGCTTCAGATTATTCTCAGCATTTAAGATGAGGACACTACATACAATAAATGCCATTGTGAAGGAAAAATAATTTTGTGATACCATCCAATCCATGCAGAAAAATATCTAGCATAATAACATTCAGTATGTGCAGTATAAGAAACAGAGGTGTGGTGCATATCAAAGCCTGTTGTTAATCAATTGAAACCTAACATAAAACCTATAGCATTAAGTTATTGTCTCATAACAGTTAATACAAATTTCCAGTCAAATGGAAGTCAAAAAGTGTTGTGACGACATGTAACTCCTCTTAAAACAATTTAAAATGAAGTAGCAGGAAGTTTCATGGGATTTATTGATTTCTATATTTTTGTTATTTAGAGTGAATGTCTACTGTAGATATCTCCTATACATGTCTTAGAAATTATGCACCAGCTTTAGATGATTCACACTAACAGTTATTAAGATGATGAATCCACTTAAGTATCAAAAAGGTCAGTTCTCAGGAAATATTATTTCATGTAAACTAGTGTGACAGAGTCAAATGCTGAAGACAAAAGGTAGGAGAGAGAAAAACAGAGATGGAGAAAGCTTTGTTTCTAGTTCAAGTCCTTTCCACAGCTGTGAAAGGGTTCAATAGTTAACTAGATCTAGAGCAATATTTCCTAAAATGTTTCACCAACAAATTGTAAATAGAAAATTGTAGTGAATATTGAAACATTTTCCCAGAACAGCTTTATGGAAATTGCCAGTCAATATAAAACAATGAAATACAAAGCTCTGTACAAAATATATATTATATATAAATATATAAAAAATAGAAAACAATAATGACCCAAAGCAACCTCAGTAAAGCTGCATCAAGTTGCATTTGGCTTATGTGTTCATTACAATATTATCAGGATGACAATTAATGAAGACAAGCATTAATCATGATGCAATAGTCTGTAGAATTATTTTAAATGTTAATATTATATGTGGAGGAATCATAAGAGTTTTCCCTTCTTTTCTTTTTAACTTGATTTAACCAGTCCCAGTGGCTAGCTAATACTATGCACAACCCCAGGGGACAGTGGCGGATTAATGATTTTGCTGCCCCTGGGCCCTGAAATAATTGCCGCCCCCATATGAACTTGTTTTTAGTTATTTTACAAATTCGCACCATCATTGGTGGTTTCAATATGCACTATGATTGGTAGAATCACGGCGTCCATAGACGCCGACTCTGTGGGTGCTCTGGGGCTGGAGCACCCATGGAGAAGAACTGGCAGATCCCCGCCCCAGCTCACCTCTGCTTTGACTGCTTTGACTCCGCCTCCTCCCCTGAGCATGCTGCCGGGTCCTGCTTCTCCCCACTCCCTGCTAGCACTTGTGCATGAAACAGCTTCATGTGGCTGGGAGGGAAGGGGAAGGGGGAAACACCGCACGCTCAGGGGAAGAGGTGGGGCCGGGACGTAGATTTGGGGAAGGGGTTGGAATGGGGGCAGGGAATGGGTGGAGTTGGGGTGGGGCCGGGGGCGGGGGGGCACAAGCACCCATCAGTGCCGGAGGAAATTGGCGCCTCTGGCTGCTATTATAAATTTGCTGCCCCTGAAAATTTGCTGCCTTAGGCCGAGGCCTTCTCGGCCTAGGCAATAATACACCACTGCCAGGGGACACCTTGTTTTAGAAACATCCCCTGCATTCATTTGTCCGAATGCATTAGAAGATAGAATGAGAGTGTAGAACATGAATTACACTGTTCTGGAGCATCAGCATCTGGAGTGAGTGTGCAAGTAGAATTCACCTGAAGTGTACACAGATATATACTCCAGGATTAGCTTCTTGCAGTTACAAGAGAAGCACAGAATCATACAATTGAAGGACTGGAAGGGACCTCAAGAGGTCATCTAGTCCAGTCCCCAGCACTCATGGTAGGACTAATTACTATCTAAACCACCCCAACAGGTATTTGTCTAACCTGCTCTTAAAAATTTCCAGTGATGGAGATTCAACAACCTCCCTCGGCAATTTATTCCAGAGTTTAACCACCCTGACAGGAAGTTTTTCCTAATGTCCAACTTAAACCTCCCTTGCTGCAATTTAAGCCCTTTGCTTCTTGTTCTATCCTCAAAGGTTAAGAAGAACAATTTTCTCCCTCCTCCTTGTAACAACATTTTATGTATTTGAAAACTGTTATCATGTCCCTTCTCGGTCTTCTCTTTTCCAGACTCAACAAACCCAATTTTTTCAATCTCCCCATAGGTCATGTTTTCTAGACTTTTGATCATTTTTGTTGCTCTTCTCTGGACTTTCTCCAATTTGCCCACATCTTTCCTGAAATGTGGTGCACATAACTGGACACAATACTCCAGCTGAGGCCTAATCAGTGCAGAGTAGAGCAGAAAAATTACTTCTCATATCTTGATTACAACACTCCTGATAATACATCCCAGAATGATGTTTCCTCATTTCCCATTTTGTATGTGTGCAACTGATAGTTCCTTCCTAAGCAGAGTACTTTGCATTTGTTCTTATTGAATTTCATCCTACTTACTTCAGACCATTTCTCCGGTTTGTCCAGATCATTTTGAATTTTAATCCTATCCTCCAAAGAACTTGCAACCCCTCCCAGCTTGGTATCATCTGCAAACCTTATAAGTGTACTCTCTGTACCATTATCTAAATCATTGATGAAGATATTGATATTGATGAACTGGACCAAGAACTCATCCCTGGACCCGACTTGACATGCCCTTCCAGCTTGACTGTGAACCACTGATAATGGCAGCCACTGAATCCAGCATTAGCAACACATTGAACGACGATTCCTTCAAGTCTGCAGTTATATTAAAATAATGTATGAGAACCTGTGTTGGATTACTAGGCCAAGCTCAAATGCATTCCTGTTTTGGGTCAGGAATAGCAGATGATTTGACATAGATTGTGAAATGTTAGAATTCCTAATGAAAGAAATACGACACAAAAATCACAGAGCCTCATTCCCTGACACAGATCAGTGAAAATGTGAGTTCCTTTCTCAAGGTTACTGTAACTAGCAGGACACTTTGGTATTCTAAGGAGGAAACTGATGTCAATTAACCCTTCCATATCAGGAGAGGAAACCACAACCTAACTTTCAATGGTTAATACATCGGACAGACTGTTCATACAGAGTCAGAGAGAGTTTGCAGCTATATGGGATCCAAAGCTGGAAGAAATAATGGGAGCCAGCAATTCCATAAGTGGAAGCTAAGTGGGTCTAGATAGGATTCAACACTGTTATGCAGACAAAATAGCCAATGACGGAGGTCATGTGTATTCATTGTTCTGATGACCAACTGAAATCCCCGCCATGTGAAACCTCAAACAAGAAGTGATGAAGAGTTCAGTGAGGTATAAACTGTGATGAACAACACACTCAACAGGAGCAAGGAGATATGGCTAGAACTGGGAAAGGTAACTGACTTGCATGAGGAGAGATGTTAAACAACCAGGAATGTTTCCTTAGCTATATGCGATGTGACAGTGAAGCAGAGTTATAGGAAAGAGATCTTTTATTAAGTATGCTGAGTGACCAGAGTTATATACTAATTCTATATCTACACTACAAGCTAAGAGTGTGGTTTCCCTGCTCATTTATAAATACTAGCTTGCATGGAGATATCACAAGTATAAATAGCAATGTTGTAGAAGTAGCAGAAATGGAGACACATGCTAAGTATGTTCCCATGAGTTTTAGGCAGTTGTACTCAGCACAGGTTAGCTTGCTGCTACTACCAGTGCTATCTCAGCTACACTGCTATTTATTCTTGCACTAACTTGATAAGAGCTAGCACGAATATGTGGACACAAGCTGGGAATGACACCGCTTGCTAGTAATGTAGACATAGACTCAGACTCTAGAGATTCATGTATAAGCAGCTTGGAGCCAGGCTTCCATTCTTGAGCCATGGTGACACACTTTAAACCTATTTCTTCTTCTCTGGTTTCACTCATTATACTACAAGGAGCATTTATACCTGGAACATGGGTTTCAATGATTCTCCTCTCACAATGGTTTAAGTTTTACACAAGTTCAACTCCACTGATTTTGCAGGAGTTACTTCTGATTTAAACAGATGAGATAGTAGAATCAGGCAAAAAAAAAATTAAAAAACTGATACTAAAATACATTTGAGGAGTCATTACAAGCTAAAGACAAGTTGGTGTCATAATTTTGTCAATGTCCATTCCTAAGAAAATATTTGTTGCATTAATTCTCACACCACTTTGTGTTTACATTAAGGAGATGATTATATGAGTATATCCCTGGACAAAATGGAGTGCAAGTGAAAGGCCCTGTAATCTAAAGCTTGGGGACCTCTTAAAACATCTGTTTTGTTTGTTTTCATGTATACGTTTGTCAGTCCAGTAGTTTCCCACATACATCTTCAGCAACAACTTAAATTTTTTATTTTGCGTCTTTTAAAATTTTTCCCCATTCCTTGTAATGTGCTTACTCCTTCTACGCTATAAGAGGCATATGTGCCTCAGAGGTATTATAGTTACTAAGGATGTGATGAAAGTTGCCATTTTAATTACATAGGGGGTTTTTTTTTAGTACAGAACTTTGTTAATTTGCACTGGGAGAGCCATTGCAGATTATCAGATTTTGCAAATTAGCTAGTAAATTAATAAACAATAAAAACAATAATGGATAATGCCTCACTAAATGTATTTTAATTTAGTTTGACAAGAAATTTTGTTTTAAATTGTGGGTTACTCTAGAAAGAGACAATGTGAAAATGTCTCTGTCCTACTCATCAGATTTCTCCATGTACAATTAGAGTCATACCTGCTGACTTCGGTAAAAAAATACGATTTTACTGCTTTTGATTCTTTTTAAACCTGTAGAGGTTTCACAGCTTCAGGAGAGACTTGGATGCTGTTTCATCAGGTACATCATCAACATAATTGTTTATTAAATTCCAATTAGTTTCACCTATGCAACCTTTCTGCAGACATTTATGTTGCATAGGTGTAAATGAGGGCTGAATTCTGTCTATAGATCACTATATTATCTGCACTATATGATGTGCAAAATGAAGGGAACCCAGCTTGACCCTCAAAGCCCAGGCTCAGTTACAGGATGAGGGTTTGTAGTCCTTGAACCTGGACCTGTGGGTCCCCAGACCACAGCTGGCACCCATCAGCTTAACTGAACTCCTGGGAGAAGGGATCAAACAAAGCTCTATCTTACAAAGGGCCCCACCCATGAAGCTCCAGATTGGGTGAGATGTTCAGCCCCACCTATTGGCTGGGATGCTCTATTTAAACCAGGAAGAGACACAGGAAATTGTCTTAAAAGCTAGGTGAATCCATGACTGGCTGTTATTATGGAAACTGCCTACTTTCCTGATTCTTGAACCCTGCCCTCTCCCCATTCCTGGTTCCTGTCCTCCTTAACAAAACACCCCATCTGTTCCCAGTTCCTGCTTTCCTGCCTCACTCCAGTCCCTGCTACTATGCCCTACCATTGACTCTGGCTTTGACCCCCAGCTTGACTCCTGACTGTGTCTGGCTCTGACCAGCTTGGCATCTGACTCTGTCACAGGGTCTTACCCCAGCACCAGTTCCAGGTTCCCAAATCTGACCATTAGGCATGACCACCCACACCTCAGTACATACAGCTTCCTCAGACCACTACCAACCTCTCTGAAGGGGCCCATCCGAGAATGGACCCAGCAGAGTTCCCTATACCAGAAGGGGCATCAGCACTGCACAGGCAGGTGACTGGTCTCCAGGCAGACAACTGCGCTCTGCAGATGCCAGATACATACCTGGCCAGTGAGAATCAGGCATTGCAGAAACAAATCCAGCAACTCCACCCAGAAAATGCTGTGCTCCAGGCCCACCTGGCTGTGCTGGAACCTGCTATCCCTTTGCCTGAGCATTTTGATGGAGCCACTCCAAATTCTGAGGCTTCATGAATCAGTGCCACCTCTTGTTGCTTCAACCACAGATGTATGCTTCTGACAGAGGTGAAAGTAAGCCGGTCCAGTCTGGTACGCCATACCTGATCGGCTTTCTGAAGAGGCGATTTAAAGGGTCTGGGGCTCCCAGCAGCGGCTGGAGCTCCATTCCCTTCAAATTGCTGCCAGAGCCCTGATCTCTGGGGTAGCGGCAGCAGCCGGGAGCCCCCAAGGCTCCGTCAGCGATTTAAAGGCCCGGGGCTCCACTGCAGTAGAGGTGGCTGGAACCCCGGGCCCTTTAAATCACCACTGGAGACCCCAGCCGCTGCCAATTCCCCAGGGGCTCCGGCAGCAGGGCTCAGGCAGTGATTTAAAGGGCCCGAGGCTCTGGCCACTGCTACTGTCCCAGGCCCTTTAAATCTCCATGGCCCCCGAGAGCCGGGACTCCCAGCCACCTCCACAGCTAGTAGCTCCAGCCGTGATACTAGCTGTGGAGGCAGCTGGGAGTTCTGGGACTCAGGGGCCATTTAAAAGACCCGGGTTCCGGCCACCGCTTCTGCAGCGGAGCCACGGGCCCTTTAAATCTTGATTTAAAGGGCCCGGGGTTCTAAAGGCCACACCCCTTCCGGTTGAGGCCCCGCGCCCTGCTCAGGACTCCAGCATACTGGTAAGTCCTTTAAGTTACTTTCACCACTGGCTTCTGACCAAGATAGGTTTGGTAGCCAGCCTGCTGGCAGAGGAGGCATTGGACTGGGCTTCTCCCCTGTTGGAAGCCAATAGTCCAGTTCTTTCCAACTCGCGTGCCTTCCAGAGGGCAATATCCACCATCTTTGGCAACCTTACCCGGTGCGCGATGGCTGCCCTGTGGAAGTTCCAACAGGTGTTGGGCACATCAAGTATCCTATGCAGCTCACATCCACTGCCTTGTCTCTGACCCAGAATGGAATGAGGCAGCCCAGTTATGTCACTTTTGAAGGGTTTGTGGGATGAGGTTAAGGATGAACTCACCCACGTCAAGCCCCCAACAGGTCTGGATGCCTTCATAAATCTTTATCTATCTATATGTACTGATAATCGGCTATGCAAACCACAGGAAGAAAGAAGAGGGGCATCGCAACTGTGCCTCCCACTATTGCAGTGGCTCTCACCCTTTCCAGACTACTGCATCCCTTTCAGGAGTCTTTGTGATTTGTCTTGAGTACCCCTAAGTTTCACCTTAAAAACTACCTGCTTACAGAATCTGACATAAAAATACAAAACTGTCACAGTGTACTATTATTGAAAAATTGCTTATGTTCTCATTTTTATCATGTAATTATAAAATAAATCAATTGGAATATAAATATTGTACTTACATTTCAATGTATAGTATATAGAGCAGGATAAACAAGTCAGTATCTGTATGAAATTTTAGTTGGTACTGACTTTGCTAGTGCTTTTTATGCAGTATGTTGTAAAATTAGACAAATATCTAGATGAGTTGATGTACGCCCAGGAGACCCCTGGTTGAGAACCACTGGTCTAAACAGTTAGGTGAATCCCTGACTGGCATTTATTACAAGTAGACTCTGCCTACTTGCCTGTCTCCTGAGCCCTGCTCTTCTGCCTGTTCCTGGAATCTGCCTCCCAGCCTGTTTCTATTTCCTGTCCTTAACCCAAACCCTCATCTATTCCCAGTTCCTGCTTTCCTGCCTCCCTCCAGGTCCCAGTTCCTCTGCCCTACTGCTGATACGGACTCTGGTTTGACTCATGGCTCCGTTTCCAGCTCTGACCTTTGGCATAGCATCTGATTCTGGCTCTGGCTCTGACCTTTGATGTGGCACCTGGTTCTGACCCTGGCTTTGACCATGGCTCCAGTACCAGGCTTCTCACTCTAACCATTAGGCAGGAGTGCCCATGGCAGCTAGCAAAAACACTGTTTGACCTGTAAGCTGAGCATGTAGGTCATGGCCATGACAGAGACAATAAACATTTCCCCACCAATCCACTGCACCTACCACTGCATTATTAAATACTAGTTTAGACATGCGGGGAGTTATAATCTTTTATGTGAGAGTTATAAAGCTTGTAAATTAGCAAAATAGGGCTAAATCACCTGTTCTCAATGTCTTTTGTTCTATAACCCCCCAAAATGGCCAAACAATTCATCCAGTGATACAAAAGCCTTTGTATTTAGGTAATGGTCAAAAATTATAGGGGCCTACAGTAAGATTTGTGCAAGAGGTTTGTGACCTGCTCTGGGTGCTGATGGTGGCTCTTGGACAGATGTAGTACATGCTGGTGGCTGGGTGGGATATGGGCTGGTTGCTCTTGCAGGTACTTCCCCACAGAACAGAGAATAATACAAAAGTCACTTTTCTCTTTAGAAAATAGATCCTGGTTGAATTATTCAGAAAAGACTAACAATATCCAGTCCAAGAAAACTCTGAAAATTCAAAAGAAAACTACAGAGCTAAGGGGCTTTTACATAGCAGCCAATTGTTATGAGTCCTTTTAATTAAATACAAATGAATTAATTGATATAAAGTACCGCTGGGCAATTATTTTGCTGACTTTTTTTCTCTTTTGAGACACTCTTGTTTACTGCATCTATCATCTGCGAGAGCCTACCACCCAATTGTACGCTAACTATTTTAAACATATATTTAAAGAGTTAAAGCTAAGTTTGTACTGTAGGAAACTTTTACATTAGTATCATATTTGTGTTAATGGTACTCATATTAGATCCAATAGTATTTACATTTTTTAATCCATCTCCCATCCCTAGGCCATCATTGTACATGCGATATTGCATCTTAATGAATTTTTCTGGTTAAAGATATTTAAATAAATGAATAAATAAATAAGTAATGAAACTGATTTTTATCTCATTGTACACAAGTTTACTGGCTGATTTTTGCATTCTGATTTGCAGTGAATTTTTTTCTTCTTTTTTCCAAAGATATGTGTGAAAGTACAAACATTATAGCGGATTTATGAGCAGGCGTTCAGCAGCAATAAGAAGTGTACCGGCCATCAAAACAACAATAGAGCAAAATGGAAGGGCTAGCTGGTGAACAGTAATAGACATCTCTCCCAAAACATTCACCTCCCTCAAATCTCGCTGAACATCCATTCGTAAGCTTCTGCAGACTACATCCAATATGGCTTTGATCCTGTCACTGAAGTCTCTGGCAAAGCTCCCACTAGTTCAATGGTGCAGGAGCTGGTCATATGTGTCTTGAGCCTTTTAGTCATAGGCTAGTGGAATTTAAGAGCAAATAGGAGTGATATGTTTATATGCCAATACAAGTACACTCTCAAACTGCAAGCTGTTTCTTCCAGTGAACTGAGGGCTTGATCCTATAAGGTGCTGAGCATCTCCTGAAGGTGCAGAGGACATTCAACTCCCATTGGCTATACTGCAAACTGAGAGCACTCAGCCCACCCAGGAATTGATCAATCCCTTGCCAGTTAATTAATATTGATAAACTGCACGTATGCGTCTTTACCCATATTTTCATACTGTATATTTGAAAAAGATATCAGGCTGGAATGCCAGTTCATTCTTAAAGTGACTAAAACTATCTCAAAACTCTAAGAACAAGAGATATTTATTTACTATTGACAAACTAGTTAACCCATTCCAGCCGAAAGAGCTTTGAGATAAAAATAACATGCTGAGAACATGCATGTTTGAAGAACAGGCAAAAGCTTCCATGGATAGCTTTGCAATGTAAGTATTTAAAACAAACAGCCCAATAAAAGTCATTACTACAACTACTAAAAAGAAAAGGAGTACTTACTCTGAAACCTACACAACTACTGGAATCTATCTCAATAAAATTATTTGTCATAGGCTGAGTTTGGGCAAAGCACCTACTTGTTTCAGAGTAGCAGCCATGTTAGTCTGTATTCGCAAAAAAGAAAAGGAGTACTTGTGGCACCTTAGAGACTAACAAATTTATTTGAGCATAAACTTTTGTGAGCTACAGCTCACTTCATCGGATGCATTCAGTGGAAAATTTCATGTTCTCTGTGTTTGTATATAAATCTCCCCACTGTATTTTCCACCAAATGCATCTGATGAAGTGAGCTGTAGCTCACGAAAGCTTATGCTCAAATAAATTTGTTAGTCTCTAAAGTGCCACAAGTACTCCTTTTCTTTTTTGCACCTACTTGTGTTAATCTTACTCTGTTCCTAAACTAGCAAACTAGCCAGAGGTGTTATTTCTGCTCCCACTAGATACTCAACTATAGTTAGTACACCAGTGGGGAGGACTGTAGACACCACCTGTACACACAATGAATGCAGCAGCTCTAATGGCTTTCTGTAGAGTAATGCAACAAATATAGCTGAATTTTTAAATGGCTTTGCTACAGCAATATTCCCACCATGCAGTGTTCAAAAACTTTGAGTCAGGCCCTCCAAAATCATGAGATAAATTTAAAAACCAGGAGATTGCAAAAACAAATACATTTTTAGTTACCATCTATTTTCTGAACCTTTGGAGTGCTTTTCTCCAGGTCACGTGTCCCCGCTTTTGTCTGCAACCATAAGCACTATAAACTTCCTTTTTTTAAATGAAGGCGGAGATTCTTATATATTCATATGACTCCAAGAGCAGGGGCTTTAAGAAAAACATCAGATATCACAAGACACAATGAAATCACAAGCAATGGCAACACTTGCTACAGGCATATCCACACTCAGTGTTTGTTTGTTTACCATTAACATTCAACTGAGCTGATTTCCCTGCACAAATATTTATGCAGGGCAGAATTTAGAGATTGCACCTGGAAGTGCTTGTATTCTTATTTAATCAGGGGAACAATAATAATGTTGTGTGACTGTTCTAGCCAATTATAACAAAGCAATGCAACTCAAACAGCGTAGTCATGATAAACTGCGAGAGTTAAATTCAAAAAGGTATTAATCCACTGCATATAAATGGAAAAAAATCTCTCCAGTACAGATGCAACAAAATTCCACATTCTGTTAAAAATGGCATTCATGCTGCTATATATGTAAAATACCTGGAATAATAAATAACAATAATAATAGATAAAATTATTAATTATTTATTATTAATTATTATTATTGTCATAAATATAAAGGGAAGGGTAAAAACTTTTACATTCCTCCTGGCCAGAGGAAAAACCCTTTCACCTGTAAAGGGTTAAGAAGCTAGGATAACCTCGCTGGCACCTGACCAAAATGACCAATGAGGAGACAAGATACTTTCAAAGCTGGAGGGGGGGGAGAAACAAAGGTTCTCTTGGTCTGTGTGATGCTTTTGCCAGGAACAGAAAAGGAATGGAGTTTTAGAACTTAGTAAGTAATCTAGCTAGATATGCGTTAGATTCTGTTTTGTTTAAATGGCTGATAAAATAAGCTGTGCTGAATGGAATGTATATTCCTGTTTTTGTGTCTTTTTGTAATTTAAGGTTTTGCCTAGAGGGATTCTCTATGTTTTGAATCTGATTACCCTGTAAGGTATTTACCATCCTGATTTTACAGAGGTGATTCTTTTACTTTTTCTTCAATTAAAATTCTTCTTTTAAGAACCTGTTTGCTTTTTTATTGTTTGTAAGATCCAAGGGTCTGTGTTCACCTATGCAAATTGGTGAGGATTTTTATCAAGCCTTCCCCAGGAAAGGGGGTGCAGGGTTTGGGAGGATTTTGAGGGGAAAGACGTTTCCAAGCGGGCTCTTTCCCTGTTATATATTTGTTAGACGCTTGGTGGTGGCAGCAATAAAGTCCAAGGGCAAAAGGTAAAATAGTGTGTACCTTGGGGAAGTTTTAACCTAAGCTGGTAAAAATAAGCTTAGGGGTTTTTTCAAGCTTAGGGGTCCCCACATCTGTACCCTAGAGTTGACAATTATTATTATTTATTAATGAACAAAAGATAAGCCAAAATGGTACTACACACTTCAGGTACCAACAAATCAAATTGGGGGGAGGTATTCTGAGTGGCACAGCCACTCTTATCTTTAAGAAGGAGGTGCAACCTGCAGAGACTGATCTCAGCAATACAATTCCTCTTTGTGACCCAAATGAATTTTCACCTATCAAGATGAAGCATTTCCTCTCATAGTCTCTTCAGCCTGCACCTTCCTATTAAATATGAGGGTAGCTGCAATCTGCTCCCATTCATATGGATTTGGATCCCAATTCAGGAAAGAACATAAAGATGTGCTTAGGTCCATCTCCATTCTGGAAAAGCCCTAACACACATGCTTAATTTTAAGTCTGTGCTTCTGTCTCAGTGATTTCAGTGGGACCTAAGCACATGCTTAAGGGCTTTCCTAAACAAGGTTATATTCCTGAATTGGTGCTTAGGTGTAGCCGTTGGGCTCTCAGAAAGTTCCATTATGTTTTATCTTTTGGTCAAACCCCCAGTAGGTGGAGATGCAGGGACATGCTGGGTTTTTTCCTCACCTACCCAACACTGGACTGGGTACATCTACATATGTCAGTCATCCTAAGAGGACTTAGCAAAAGTGAAAGCCATTACCTGCCTAAGGAACCATTCCATCTATTATTTGATCTCCGATTACTGCTATGTTGCATTTATGATGAAAGACAGGGAAAAGATGGAGCCTCCAATGTTGTACAACCTCCATACAAAGTTTGGCACAATTGGTGAGCAGCCCATGAACAGTCACACAAGGATGGAGGGATGAGTGGGAAACTCCACATCCACACCCTTGTGTATGTTTGCCCAGGGACCACTCAGTAGCAGTCTCTTTGTTTCTTGTTCTTGGGGGAATTCAGGGATTATCTGCTCCTGCTACCCCCCTTCAGAGTAGGACTCTGACAAGAGGGTGGGGAATAGGCAAATCATGGACACTTTCCTAGGGAGCAAACACACTATCCAATGAAGTGAGCTGTAGCTCACGAAAGCTTATGCTCAAATAAATTTGTTAGTCTCTAAGGTGCCACAAGTACTCCTGTTCTTTTTGCAAATACAGACTAACACGGCTGCTACTCTGAAACCAATCTACAACAGTGCTCCACACCATGCGTAAGGAACAGTACTGGAGCATGTCCTGGGGCTGTATGGCTCTGTGCTCCTTGCTTAAAAGCCCTTTGTGACTCTGCCCTCTATTGGACTGAACATGTCAAACCGCTTCAAGCATTTCTAGGCTTCTTCCACTGACTCAGCTAGCAGAGCTGCTTCTTTAGCTCACCAGAAATGGGCTTTTGCATCTGAAGTCATTTTTTCATAGTAAATCTCATGAGCTCCCTTGCATGAATAATGAAATTATTGCATGTCCTCACTTAACACTCTAGCATGTTACAACCTCTGCTACTGCTGCTGCTGTTTCCAGTTTCACTTAAGTAACATCCATTACAACAAAATTACTGAAGAATGGAGTGTAGTACAGCCCTGGTAAGACAGACCAGAAAACATGTCATACGATTCTAGTGAATGGAGCTAGGTGACATTTTTGTGTGAATCATTTTTTCCCTGAAAAATGAAAATTTGGGTTGACCAAAACAATTTGTGAATTTGGGTCATTTCCATCCAATTGTTCTGGTCAAAATAATAACCAGAAAGACTGAAATGGCCTAGTTTTGGCATTTTCAAAATGAAATGCTTTGACTTTTTGTTTTGGAAGGACATTTCATTGAAAAAATTCACTACATTTTATTTTAAAAAATTAAACAAATGAAATAAAACCTCAACACTAAATGTTTTATTTTGGATCAAATGATTTTTTTTTTGTTAACCGAAACAAAAAAATTTAGACTTTTTCATTTTGCTGGAGAAATCAAAACAATTTTCTTTTCAGGTTGATCCAAACTAATTTTTTCCAGGTTTTTGGTGTGGGCACTGAACCAAAAAAATCAGTTATTCACACAGCTCTATTGGTGAACAATGTCAGGGGTTCAACTTTCACCCTTCAACAGGCAAATGGTTCTAGGTTTGGACAGATGTTGCAGACATTTCCTATTGTTTCAAAACTAGTCCACTCAATTCCTGCTTTTCATGCTGACCTTTAAAATCCTATTGGGCAGGAACGGAGCTAACCGATGTATACCTGCTGAGGTGCCGAACCATGGTTAGTTAGACTCTGGAAGAATAAGACATGAAGATTAGTGCAAATTCACAGTATAGAAGGGAAGGTATTGACTTTTGGGAGAAGCAACAGAAATAAACAATCTGGAGGGTCAAGAGCTGAAGCCACTAATGGGAAGGAAGAACTTTGAATCGAAATTATACTAATTATCAAGTGCATGATCATCGGAAGTTTCTTCACAGGCATCCTGTTTCCTCCCTCATGCTTGTTACTATCACTCCTGAGAGTGAGAAAGTCCCATCAATCAACCATAGTACACTTGTAGTGCACATTTTATCCCATGTATTTCAAGGCTTCACAATACAATAAAATTTACAACTCATTTAATTAAGAATATGCCAGATTAAACAAATGAGACTGAAGTTCAGCTTTAAAAGCAAAAACTATATCAGAGCAAGACATTATGCAAGAAGAGAATTTCATATCCAAGTGGAGCAACATCTAAAGGCTCAGAACACAAAGGTATCTCACGAGTAGCTGGGAACTTACCAAGAGACCTACTTTTTAACCTCAAAGCACTATTCAGGACACAAGGCATGAGAAGGTCACTAAGATTAATTGAGTGCAAGGGTTAGATGGAGATTTGTGGGGCAGCAGTACTGTTCCTAAGAATTTTTTTTTCTGAAAATATAAGATAATACCTCCTGCTAAAGCTTATATTCATGAAAGGTTCTCTGTCTTCCTAATGTATTTTTTCCATGGCAGACAACTGAGGAGGTGCAAATAGGGCTGTGCATGGAAAAACTTATCTATGAGATTTAGAATTTTGGTTATAATGTTCTTGTCTTTGTATACATGAATATATGGTTTGATTCACACCCCATAGTGCTGAAGAGGAATGTGTTTAACTTGCAACCCTATCAGTTAGTTGGAGATGCTGTGCGCATGGGGAAATACATCCCTGGAGGGAAGGCCAATGATGCCTGGAAAGTAGGAAGGGGTGGTGGTTGCAGCAGCAGAGGGCAACTTTAAGTTGTGGATGGGGCTTTATAGGATTCTTGCTGGTGGAAGCTGCCTGGGACATGACCACCAGAATAGGTATGGACAGCTTGTGAATCTTCAGCCACCCTTCAGGTGGAATTGTCATTTCTGAGAAATCTCTGCTAACTTCTATAGGAGTGGAATCCAGCGCAGACCCTAGCGTGAATGGAGCACAGTCTCCCATCATTACTAGGGAGAAGTAGGTTTTTGGGGTTTTAGCCCATTGAAGCCTTTCAGCCCATCTAAAATGGTACATAAAATTTGGATCTTGAAAGCATTGTAGGTTTCATAGATTCAGAGGTTGTATGCCCAACCCCTAGAGCAGCAAAGCTAGACCCTACATTGCATCTGAAAGCTCCTCAAATCCCTGAAGCTCTGTAGTAGCAAAGAGTCTTCACAGGCCCAACAAAATTTTAAAAATAAAGTAAATCTTCCTGTTTAGGTTGGTCTATATCAAATTTAATGCTGTTTAACTTTGTAAAAAGATCTCAGGGCTATTTGGATGAGCCCTTTTCATTTATCAAGTGAAATAAACAATTATGTTGACTGGTATCCAGAAGCCCCTCCCAGATCTGTGCTGGACCAATGTTATGTTCTGCAATTCCCCTTTAGCTGATTGACTGTTCATGAGGGAACTGATTCCAACTCTGATGCAGCCAACAAGAATGGCATATTTAATCCAAATTTATTTAACTGTTTCACTGTTCAGTCGCATACAGGTAAGTGACAGGTCAGCCTCATGTACTGGTTATTTCTCATTGAAAACCGTTGCCACAGAGAGGCTGCAAGAGGGGACCATCCTAGCAGACATTGTGAATATAAGTGATAGTGACTCTGACAAAAATCTCTGGGGTCATTTAACTGTAAGTGAATGATCAAAAGGGGCAAGTGTGCACTGCTGCTCTGCAGCTACCAGTGTGTGCTGTTACTTAGCAAACCTAGCACTGGCATGAAAGAAGACTATTTGCCAGATTTGTATTAAAAGAAAAGCATTTGGCAAAACATGCAACTTTGGTTACTAAAGACTGGAATGACGACAGTGTAATTTGTGAAAGACTTTTCAGTTCTGTAGGGGGTACGAACAGTGACAACAGAAAAAGTCTGGAATCAGAAAGTGGAGAAGAGACGACGTTTTTCAGGGTTAATCTTCCCATTTTGCTCTACAACAGTTTATCGTTTTTCAGATATAGATAAGAAATTATTTTACAATCCCCGTTCCTCTTCTCCTACTGTAGAAGGTGCATACCCACTGACAGGGCTGCCTAGTGGTCAGGCTGGGGTTGGCAAGTCATCGCCCTGTCCTTACCTCAGGAGTGTCCAGTCCTCCCCTCTCAGACTGAGATTTTAGAGTCTGGGCACCTTGAACAATCCAAGCCTTTTTGAGCTGGCCTCTCACCCTAGATGAAGGCTCTTGTTGTTGTAACATCATCTTGGAGTGGATAGGGGAGTCCGGGCCTGCCCTCTCCACCAGGCTCTGGTCCAGGGCCCAGTGGTGGGCAACTACACCCAAGACCTTGGGGCGATAAGCCATTGTCCCCCTCGACCACTTCCTACCCCTGTCATCTTTCGCTTCCCAGAGTAAACCACTCCACTCAAGTCTCTGACCTGCACACTCAGCCACCTGCCTCTCCTTTGTGGGCTTGCACAGGTCTGCATTGTCAGGTCTCAAGCAATGAGCTCCTGGGCAGTATTTTCCCCTCAGAGCAGCCACAAGCTCCCTTTCACTGCCCTCCACTGAACTGCTCTGCTCCCCTTTTTAAAACCCTGCCTCCAGCTTATGCAGGCTTTGCACATGTCTAGACAGGGTGGACTGGGCCCAGAGCTATTCCTTAACCCCTTGCTCTCCAGTGTGGGGTTTATATACCCCAACATGCCCATGCACAAAAGCTGCTTTTTTAATGTAAAATATGAACTTTCCAGATTTTCTTTTCATTAGATTTTCACAAGATAGAATCATAGATGCATAGACTTTAAGGCCAGAAGGGACCATCATGATCATCTAGTCGGACCTCTAGATCTGCCACATTGCAGGCCACAAAACCTCAGCTACCCACTGCTGTAATAGACCCCTAACCTCTGGCTGAGTTACTGAAGTCCTCAAACCATGGTTTAAAAACTTCATGTTACAGAGAATTCACTGTTTACTCTAGGTTAAACCAGAAAGTGACCCATGCCCCATACTATAGAGGAAGCCGGGACTATAGAGTCTCTGCTAATCTGATCCAGGATATAATTCCTTCCCGACTGCAAATATGGCAATCAGTCAGAGCCTGAGCATGTCAGTAAGACCCAGCAGCCAGACAGAATTCTCTGTGAAAATATAAAGGACAAACAATAATAAGAGCCAAGTCTTTGGATTTGAATACTGAATATTAGAGTGCACATTAGATCATAGCAGATACTTTCAAAATGAACCTTTCTTCATCAAGTAGGAAACTGATGACAAAAATGGAAGACCAAAAACAATGGGCACAATCATACAAACCTATAAAAATCTGAGATATCCTTTCAGTACATTTTATACGTGACATTCTCTGCATGCATAACTCAACAAATGTAAAAATGATGCATTATTGCATATTGGCCGTGTTATATACAGTTTAAAAAATACAGTGAACCCCAGCGTCTGATGTTTATGATCAACTATGAAGTCAGTCCTAATGTCCATTTTCCGTTTGTTTTATAATAGATATATATCTTTCCGTAGATGGTAAATATACACACATAAGAGAATATCTGTGTGCTTATATATGTATATATATGTTAGGCCAAATCCAGAGTCACCGTCTCCTGTACCTCAAGAGCCCTGACTTTGGAGTTCCACAGGAATCTGTCCTCTCCCTATTTCTGTTCAAATATACATAAAGCCAATAGGGGAGACTGTGAAACAGCATTGTCAGAAATGTCAGCAACATACAGATGACATCTCACTCATACGATGCAAACATCACCATCTCCCAACTACAGTAGAACCTCAGGAAGGAGGTTGTTCGTAACTCTGAAATGTTTGTAACTCTGAACAAAATGCTCTGGTTGTTCTTTCAAAAGTTTACAACTGAACACTGACTTAATACAATTTTGAAACTTAACTATGCAGAAGAAAAATTCTGCTTTCCCCTTTTTTTTTAGTAGTTTACGTTTAACACAGTACTGTACTGTATTTGGGTTTTTTGGTTTTTTTGTCTCTGGTGCTGCCTTATTGTGTATTTCCTGTTCCAGATGAGGAGTGTGGTTAACTGGTCATTCGTAACTCTAGTGTTCATAACTCTGAGGTCCTACTGTACCAAAGGGCTGGGCCAAGATCAAAAGCAGAAATAGGTAAGACTTTATGGTCAGTAAATTCAATAGAGTATTTTAACCTGTGTAATTTTAAATTGGGCTTCTTTTGATTTTGGGGGTGGAGGAAAAGGAAGACAGTGTGAGAAGTGATAGGTAATATTTTGAGCTCTTTCTCATTGTTTGAAGCTTTTAAAATTTGCTTATCACTAGTTTGCGCCACACCACAATAAATATTTGAATTAAAAGAAAATAAGCCAAATAGACATTGTTAATAGTTAGCAAGTGTTATGAATATTTTTTCACAGATACAGCAAACACCTCTGAAGCAATAATATTTTGGTCATTTTCTAATACTCGAGCTATTTTCCCCATCATATATACATAGAAATAAAATGTCCTGCTTCCTTATTTAGCAAAATATGAATACCATTATCAATCATCAAAAATATGTATTACAGACATTTATTCCCTTGATGAATGCCTGCCAGAAAACTGATATACTTATTATAGAATCTCTTCCCAAACCAAAAAATTTCTGTGGACTCATTTGCTCCTGTCTCAGCCTTAGACGTAGAGAAGCAAAATCTTTATCCAACTGCATGCTTCTTGGAGACAATATCTGCTAGTTTTCTGAAAAAAATTCCTTCCTTTGCTAGGTTCACTTATTGAAAACATCATAAATATTTTGTTAGATATTTTGGCTGTCCAAAGCTCACTAAAAGTAGCTATATCAAGTATATTTTTTAAGTCCATCCCCCAATGTTTTAACAATCTGTAAAGCAGATTTAAATCTATTCTTTCTAGCTCGGGTAGAAAAGAGATAGAAAGAATAGAAGTAAGCAATCTTAGGGATATAACTTTTGGAATAAATTATATAATAGAAATTATTCCAAAAGTTTCACTGTGGGATTTTTTTTAATCAGCTGTGAAACTGTGTTCATCAGGATTTGTAATAATACTCTTATTGTATCTGATGTTGGGAATCCATCCCTTGTAATACTTCTTGACATAATTGCAGTTTTTGACATACTCAATCGTGGGATCCTTCTAAATCATCTTGAAAAATATGTTGGTCTTTCAGGTTCGGTTATTCAGCAGTTCAAATCTTATTATAACCATCGACAACAGTTTGTTAATATAATTTCTTTCCATTCCTTCTCTTACATTGTCATCTGGAGTCATCTGTTACAATGTCATCTGAAGTCCCACAGGGAACTGTTTCTGGTTCCATGCTCTTCTTTATCTACCTGCTGCCTTTAGGAGCTACAATACCATATCTTTAGAGACATAGGTTCTGTTATATTTCTGCTGACACTAGGCAGTTTAATTTTCTGGTCCTTGTGCCTCTTTATTTGATCAATATTCTAATGCTTTCCCCTCTTGTTCAGCTATTTAGATGAGACTCACTTTAAAAATATATTTTAAACATTTTAAAATTATACCACAGATAAATAGAAATAAAAACAAGTTTTGGTTATTCACCTTTTATTCCCCATTTTCCCAGCAAGTTTATACATATTACTATGCCTTTTTATTCCAGAACATTTTACTTATTTATAAATTTCCACATGAGTAAGCATGGGAAAATGCCCAGCAAAATTAGAGTCAACTATTTAAAAAAAAAAAGAAAAAAGAGGAAGTAAAGAAAAAACAAACTAATACTTGGATCTTAGTTTCACCATGCAGACTGCTAATATATGGGACTACTAGCATAGTAAAGTACTGCTCAGTGTGAGTAATGGTGGCAGAATCTGGACTTTATTAAATACTACTGTTTGTGTGATCCATGTTTCAGCAGTACTGGGTACTTTTAGCTCCCACAGCTGTAGCTATGAATGTTCATAACTCTGAAAATCAGGCCCAGTCCTACGTAATATAAATGCTGATACCCCCTCCACACCACCAAATATCCTAGGGAGTAAGAAACTTAAATGTCTGTATGTTATTCCTGCAATTGCACACAAGCAGTGGTTAATCTTCATGGAAGAGTAAACTGTTGTACCTTCATTTATTCTCCCATTATTTGGGTGCATTTGCCATTTTGCCAACCTCTCTGAAACTTCCCATATACATATAATGTTTCTGGTCATAGAAAATGGAGGAGACTTGAGCAGTTGTATGTTGGTATTGAAGTTGGCTGTCACTGTTTTCTGCATTTCCAAGTAAAGCCAAAATGAGTTAGTATGCTTGATTCATGTCTTTCAAGACTATGGAGTCCATTTTCCCTGATTACTTGTGAATCCCAGACTGAAACAAACAACAACCACCACCAATTTTTCTTCTTTAGCTAATTCTTGCCCTGCTCCTAGATCTCTGAATGGTAAATAAAAGAAATATGCTAATCCCAGACTCTTCATTAATAATCTGTGTGCTGCATGCAACAAATCAGCCCCACATGCACACAGAAGCACAAAGTTAGCCAGACTCTAGCATTGCCAGAATGCAGGTGAGTGTAGTAAATTGACCACCAGCATTGCCAACATATTGCTCATCTGCATAGGCAAAAAAATGCTTTTTGCTTTGTTGTGACCATTTCTTGCCTGTTTTTATAACAGAACTGAACACAAACACCCATAGGTAACCTGCCTTAAAAAACACCAAAAAGATATACCAGGCCTGATTCTACTGTTACTTACACAAAGGTAAATCAAGATGAACTCCACTGAAGTCAATGAGGTCAGAATCAGGCCCACAAACTTTAGTGAAAAGGGATAAATGAATTTTCTGTACGAATAAATGTTAAACAAAACCCAATCCTACCATGGCCCTCTGCTCCATAAGATCTATACCTCATCAATACCAAGCCTTGTGAGACTTTTCCCCCGACAACACTATATCACTCCTCCCTGGTGATATCTTTTTTGGGGAACTTTGGTGTCCTAATATCCTCTCTCCAGCACCTACTTCAAACCTTCTGGCACTTATCTGCCATCCACAATAGCATCCCTTTGGCATCCTCCCTCCTACCCCTATGTTCTATAGGAATCTGCCGTCTTTCCTCTGGAACCCATGCTGCCCTCGAAGGAGATAAGTTTAAGCCACAAAGCCTTCATATTAGAAAACATCAGGTTTGGATAGGACATGAGTAGGAGGGAGGCTGTCAGGCAGGTTGCAGGCTGGGTGAGAGTGAAGGAAAGTACATGTCTGAGTGTGATATAAGAAAAATACTTGTGTGAGGAAGGACACCATATGAAGTGGATAGAGGGAGGGTGTCAGAGAAGAGAACGGGGGGACTGAAGACTTAAAGACGGAGAACTGAGGTGGGGCAAAATGGGAGACAAGAAGAAGAGGTATGTTGGTGAGTTGCAGAGAGAGGGATTGGTTAGATGGCAGGTATAAGACCCAGCAGTGGGGGAGCTGAAGGAGGAAAGAGAAATCAGAGTGTCTCTGGGGTGGGGAAGAGTTGAGAAGGAATGAAGGGGAAATAGAGCGTCAATAGACAATGAGGAAGGGTATTAAGGACCAAGGGAGGGAAATGGAGAGAAGAAAGATTGCTGGGGAAAAATGGGGAAGATAGAAAGAAAAGGTAAGTTTTAGACTAGTTCTCTAATGGAGTAATCTTTAAACATCTTGTCATACCTTTACTAAATGGTAAATACACTTTTTTCTGGTCAGCATTTGGATAGGAGACCTCCTAGGAAAATACAAAAAGGGCAGCAGTAAATGGTGTTTCTGATAAAGGAGGCAGCTGTCTTCCCTCTGAGAAAATATTGAACTGTCCCCGCCTGGTGTTAAGGGGCACTGCAGATGTCATCTTTCAGGTAAGACTAGAAACCAAGATCTTATTTCTTTTGGTCATTAAGTATCCCATGACACTTTATACAAGACTCAGGGTCTTAGCCCTGCTGTCTTGGCTACATGCCAACTTGGCACATACATTATGCTTATCTAGATTTCCCATGTACCTTTAATTGGAGATAGTGTCCTTCTTCATTTTTTTCCAAAATCATTCTGCCATTTTGCTGTGCAGGATTAAACAGATGCCATTATCCTCCTCAAGGATGGCTGAATTGCACTGGGCAGTGAAATAATTCCTATATATTCAGTAGTTTGTAAAATTATTTTGGAACATTTAAAAATGAAATTCATTGTCAACTATATATATTATCAGTAGCCTATCTTCCTGCTTATTTGACCAGGCACTTTCTATTTATACAAATACACCTCTACCCCGATATAACGTGACCCAATATAACACAAAATCGGATATAACGCGGTAAAGCAGCGCTCCAGGAGGGCAAGGCTGAGCGCTCAGGTGGATCAAAGCAAGTTCGATATAATGCGGTTTCACCTATAACGTGGTAAGATTTTTTGGTTCCTGAGGACAGCATTATATCGGGATAGATGTGTATGTGGTAGCAACTCATACAGAATTAGAGACAGGCCAAAGTACTATTGCACAGTCCATGTGTAACCCACATGCCTAATAGGGAGATATTTCTTTAAGAGATCTATTGAGAGGGTGGGTAGGAGTGAGTTGTGTCTGGGTCATTGTTGCTAGTCAGATGCATAATTAGCACTCCACATCCAGAAGTTTCTGGACTTCGGTGTCATAGTTTTTGAGTGTGTTCAATAGATTCCCTGTGGCTGAACTCACACTCCATGAGGGTGAGTAGTCAGGACAGCTACGTTACAAAGTTCGCATTTAATAAGCAGAATTGGGCTTTTAAAAAAAAAGTTACTAATTTTTTAGCGTCACGGGTTGCGGGGGTTTTGGACTTGTTTTATTTGGAGGTCCTTATTTGGGCTTTTTTGTAATAGGTGAATTCCATGCCACCTTTGTTTCTGCACTGCTGCTGGGCTACCTTCAGAGCTAGATGGCTGGAAAGCGGTAGCTGCTGGCCGGGCGCCCAGCTCTGAAGGCAGCGCTACCAGCAGCAGCAGCACAGAAGTAAGGGTGGCATGGTATGGTGTATTGCCTTTAAGTTCATTCCTTTTGTTCTTTTCAGACTTGAATGTGGGGAGGCTGACCCTGTGCAATCCTTGCTGAAAATCCTTAGTGACTGAATTCTGGGACTCTAGGTGCTTTTCTATGGGAGTTAGGGTTTTTAGGCACTAGGAGAAGGGCAGAGAAATAAACTCTAGCCTACACAAAGGTTACACATGTATTGATTTGAGGGTTGGGGGAATTCAGATAAAAGTTTCCAACTCTGGTCCCACATTTAGGAAGAGCCAGCAAGTATAAATGGTAGAACCTGAGTGTGATCCGACACAGGCCAGTGCAGAGAGCTTTTGAAAAACCCACCTGAAATCTTTGCATTGGCTGACAGAAACTTCAGTTATTTCCAATTAGGTTGTCAGCTTGTGTTCTAGGCTTTCCTTAATTGAGCAATTGAGCCTCACCAAAAGGCACACCTTGGACTACACAGTCCCAAGATCCTGGAATTGGCACAAAGGAACTGTGTAGGGGTCAGGATGAAAATGGCTTTTCTTAGGCCAGGGAGCAGCCGTAGAGCAGCTCTGTAGCCATTAGGCTTCAGTTCTCACAACTGCTATGATCCTTTTCTATTTGAGTGAACAGCCATTGCTTTTGCATTAACCATGGTTCCACTGGTCCGAGCTCAGCCCTTCTGTTGCAAATGTACATGGTGTTCTCAAAGAGTTGGGCTTTGTGGGCCACATAAAAGCAGACAGACCAATTCCTGAACAAGCGCCTAGCATTATTCCTTCCCTACCTACCCGTATGCAGTGCAATCACCCCTGTTCCACCTTGACCAGAATATCCCAGCATGCTGAAGGTAAGGCAGGATTTGCCCCAAAGGCTCACGTGAAAATGAACACCTGCACTTTCTGTACTAATGAAGCCCATAAATGCCATGAACACTGTGAAAAACTGATTGCAAATTGATTTTTCAGAGGTTCTACCACACTCCAGAGGACTGCATCAGAGAAGATCTTAAAATTCTTATCTCCAGAATTTCTACAGTTAGTTTTAAGATTAGAGAGTTTTCCTCATACATATCCTCCTAATTGAAACCATTTGTAGCTTAAATTCATGTAACAGACATTGCCCCTCTGAAATATTCTGCAGGGCCCTTTTGTTGTATTTAGGCTTTAGTCAACTTTATTGTGATATGAATATTTTATAGTATTTTATAATTTTACCTTAGTTTTCTTTTCTACAATCTTTGAGCTTTTTGTACACACTGCATTAGGACTATCAGAAAGAATGGTGTAAAAGAAAAACTGCATGGAATTAAACCATGTTAATATGCATCTTAAGAAAAACAGGGACAAAATTCCAAAATATTTCCAAAATTGAGCAGGTAATAGGGACATACTCTGAAACTGTGTCCCTATTTTTCATCAGGTTTTCTTCCTTGTTACAATTCTTCATCAGCTACTGGTTTTTGAAAATTTCTTGCCAGAACAAGTCGTTTGTTTGTTTGTTCACATATGTAAGTGTCCATATTCCATCTGGCTGCAGAAACAGTTCTAGTTAATATACCTAATTAATTAATTTCTGTGTCTAACCACAACCAAGGAAGGCAAAAGCAGCCATAAAACTATATCTTTTCCAAACCACATTTTTAGAATTTCTGCTGTTGGTACCCTCAGAGATGGGCTACATACATATAGTGTGTGATTTCTACCGGGGTGTGATTTCTAAAGCGCACTAACATGTTGCGCATTGATTGGTCCATGTAGCCATTGCATTTGTGCTGTAATGTAGTGCTGTTTGAAACAGTACCATTTTAAAGCGCACTATGGAATCTTTAGTAGACATCATCAAGGCGTTAAAAGACCAATTAAGTTGCAATACGTTTGTGCGCTTTAGAAATCACACCTCGGTAGAAATCACACACTATATGTATGTAGCCCCTCTCTGAGGGTACCAACAGCAAAAATTCTAAAAATGTGGTTTG
Organism: Dermochelys coriacea; assembly: GCF_009764565.3. NCBI lineage: Eukaryota > Metazoa > Chordata > Testudines > Dermochelyidae > Dermochelys > Dermochelys coriacea. Next base: position 101,834,533 of record NC_050074.1, on the reverse strand, counting down.
GAAAAGATATAGTCATAGAGCACATTACCCCACTGTGTAGATAAACCCTAAGCTACGCTAATACAAATTACACAATTAATGGATCAGGCATGAGAATAACTGTTGCCAAAAAGGCATGGTCTGTGTCTTTACCAAATAAAGGTCGTGGGATTGCTATAGAAATGACTCAAGTGGGCACTTCTAACTTATTCAATAAGAGTCCACTCAAATTCCTTCTGTGAACATTTGGTCAATCCTTTTATGGAGAAAAGTGTATTTCTCCACGTTCATATTAATTTTTGTGCACATCTGTGCACTCACCTGATCCATACCCACACGCCATATCAATTAAAATTAAAGAACAAGTCAAATCTTTGAGAATTTTTAATTGCACTAAAGCATGTAGGATATAAACGGCTTTTTTTACTACAAAAAATAGCTTTTTTGTGTTTTTTCCTACTTACTTGATTTCAAGTGCAAAATATTCAGACTGATTAGCCATATCGTTCTTTACTGGTAGTTTGCATTCTCCTGTTGGATACAGAACAATAAGCATAGCTGTGATTGAAGTTTTTGTGGAATATGAATTCAAGATGGTAACACTCAAAAGGGCATAAGTATGGCAAGACATTTGACTGTATGTATCTGAAGTTTATTCTAACAGCAACAAGTAAATTACCATTTTCCGGTTATTAATATGATTCCTGGCTACATACAGTCAACACCTTTATAACAAAAAATTGCAATGACTTTAAATAAAAAATGTAGTACACATTTAATTTACATTTTAAGAATAGCATATTAATAGGAAGGAAGAAGAGGAAGATGACAACTAGAAATGTCAGCTGGTTTAATCATACTTAATATGAAAAGATTGCTATAACTTTAAGAATCTAGCTTAGCTGACTTTGGAGCTTAGGTTTTTATTTTTCTACTTTATAGCATGCTTCAAACCTACTTGGACAAATACAAAATAAGAATTACAGTGCACCATAAGTTATTTTAATATCCTGTAGTAGGGTATACTTCCAATGAAATCCCAAGACTATTATTAAGGTTCTGTGTTTGTGTGAAAATGTCAAGTTGTTTCGAGTGACTACATACTCTAAATTATATATAACTGTTACTTTATAGCTAATAGGCACTAAAATTACTTTAAAACAAAAATGTAAAGTTATATTTTCATCCTTTTTGACAGATAATAAAGCTTATTTATGAGATACATTTTCTCAAGTATTAAAATATATAATGTTTACAAAAAGATTAAAAATATGATACTTTATATTTAAGCAAGAAACTGAGCCATCATGAAGATATTTGCCTGGATAGTATTATCCAGTGTAAAGGCGGATAGATGTTAACTCAATAATTTCACTCAGGAAAGTCATTTGTTAAAATGGTAAAACATAAAAAAAAGGTTGTGTCTCAAAATAAGATTTAGGAGGTGTTTTTCTTTCCCTGCCTGTCATTAAACTGTAGATCTGAAATCCTTGTATATACTTTTAGATAAAATGATGACACATGATACACTGTGACTCTTTATTTTAAATTGTATCCATTAAGACATGTTGCTTAATTGCTTTGTTGTTCCCTGCCTGAGGAGAAAAAAAAAGTTATATCCCTGTATAAACACAATGGAATGGGACATCTGTACAAGAGTAATTTCTTCTCTTGTAAACTCCAGCTAGGATAGAGGATTTATGAAAAGGGAGATTATTGTTGGCATGACATATACGTAAGTGTACACAACACCACTAACCCACCAATTATTCATAGTCTAAAATAAAAATGTTTCACATGCAAATTATCTTTCTTTATTCTTGACAAGCACTTAGTAAATAAAAACATATAAACACCTGGATCTATCTTGTTTTCTGAGAAGTGTGAGGGATATCAGCAAACTCTAGTGCAAATGAACCACAGTTTAGAAGGCAACCTTCATAGAAGGTTACAGACAGAGTGTATATTCTATAGTTACAGTAGGAGTTACTTGCCTTGCTGAAGCAAACCCTGTACTGTGTTTAGGATTACCTCTTCTGTTGAAAGAAAAGGAGTACTTGTGGCACCTTAGAGACTAACAAATTTATTAGAGCATAAGCTTTCGTGAGCTACAGCTCACTTCATCGGATGCATTTGGTGGAAAAAACAGAGGAGAGATTTACATACACACACACAGAGAACATGAAACAATGGGTTTATCATACACACTGTAAGGAGAGTGATCACTTAAGATAAGCCATCACCAACAGCAGGGGGGGGAAGGAGGAACATGGTGACAAGCAGGTAGGCTAATTCCAGCAGTTAACAAGAATATCAGAGGAACCCCGACCTGGGGTATTCTATCTGCTACCCAAGATCCATAAACTTGGAAATCCTGGACGCCCCATCATCTCAGGCATTGGCACCCTGACAGCAGGATTGTCTGGCTATGTAGACTCCCTCCTCAGGCCCTTCGTTACCAGCACTCCCAGCTATCTTCGAGACACCACCGATTTCCTGAGGAAACTACAGTCCATTGGTGATCTTCCTAAAAACACCATCCTAGCCACTATGGATGTAGAAGCCCTCTACACCAACATTCCACACAAAGATGGACTACAAGCCGTCAGGAACAGTATCCCTGATACTGTCACGGCTAACCTGGTGGCAGAACTTTGTGACTTTGTCCTGACCCATAACTATTTCACATTTGGTGACAATGTATACCTTCAAATCAGCGGCACTGCGATGGGTACCCGCATGGCCCCACAGTATGCCAACATTTTTATGGCTGACTTAGAACAACGCTTCCTCAGCTCTCGTCCCCTAATGCCCCTACTCTACTTGCTCTACATTGATGACATCTTCATCATCTGGACCCATGGAAAAGAAGCTCTTGAGGAATTCCACCATGATTTCAACAATTTCCATCCCACCATCAACCTCAGCCTGGACCAGTCCACACAAGAGATCCACTTCCTGGACACTACGGTGCTAATAAGCGATGGTCACATAAACACCACCCTATATCGGAAACCTACTGACCGCTATTCCTACCTACATGCCTCTAGCTTTCATCCAGATCATACCACTCGATCCATTGTCTACAGCCAAGCGCTACGATATAACCGCATTTGCTCCAACCCCTCAGACAGAGACAAACACCTACAAGATCTCTATCATGCATTCCTACAACTACAATACCCACCTGCTGAAGTGAAGAAACAGATTGACAGAGCCAGAAGAGTACCCAGAAGTCACCTACTACAGGACAGGCCCAACAAAGAAAACAACAGAACGCCACTAGCCATCACCTTCAGCCCCCAACTAAAACCTCTCCAACGCATCATCAAGGATCTACAACCTATCCTGAAGGACGAGCCATCGCTCTCTCAGATCTTGGGAGACAGACCAGTCCTTGCTTACAGACAGCCCCCCAATCTGAAGCAAATACTCACCAGCAACCACACACCACACAACAGAACCACTAACCCAGGAACCTATCCTTGCAACAAAGCCCGTTGCCAACTCTGTCCACATATCTATTCAGGGGATACCATCATAGGGCCTAATCACATCAGCCACACTATCAGAGGCTCATTCACCTGCGCATCTACCAATGTGATATATGCCATCATGTGCCAGCAATGACCCTCTGCCATGTACATTGGCCAAACTGGACAGTCTCTACGTAAAAGAATGAATGGACACAAATCAGACGTCAAGAATTATAACATTCAAAAACCAGTTGGAGAACACTTCAATCTCTCTGGTCACTTGATCACAGATCTAAGAGTGGCTATACTTCAACAAAAAAGCTTCAAAAACAGACTCCAACGAGAGACTGCTGAATTGGAATTAATTTGCAAACTGGATACAATTAACTTAGGCTTGAATAGAGACTGGGAATGGATGAGTCATTACACAAAGTAAAACTATTTCCCCATGGTATTTCTCCCTCCCACCCCACCCCGCACTGTTCCTCTGATATTCTTGTTAACTGCTGGAATTAGCCTACCTGCTTGTCACCATGTTCCTCCTTCCCCCCCTGCTGTTGGTGATGGCTTATCTTAAGTGATCACTCTCCTTACAGTGTGTATGATAAACCCATTGTTTCATGTTCTCTGTGTGTGTGTATATAAATCTCTCCTCTGTTTTTTCCACCAAATGCATCCGATGAAGTGAGCTGTAGCTCACGAAAGCTTATGCTCTAATAAATTTGTTAGTCTCTAAGGTGCCACAAGTACTCCTTTTCTTTTTGCGAATACAGACTAACACGGCTGCTACTCTGAAACCTCTTCTGTTGAGGGTCTGTGACTATCTTTATGCATCTTAGTTCTACTACTCTGCTATAGAATATTATACCAAAGCATGAACAAAAGAAAATTACCCTGAAGCAATGGCGTGCCACAGCGCATTGTTGCTACTAATCTTTTAGTAATGGCAATGCTAATTTGACAGGATGCATACTAATTTATTAATAGAAACACTTGAAGTCCAAAACTTAAAATATTCTATGTGCGAATGGATGAAGCTGGAGATTAGTAATGGGTTACTAACCCTTTCACCTCTGGGTCACAGGTTCAGTTTCAGCCCAGATCAATAGTGACAGCACACCATGATCATATATATGAAATAAGACAATGGCATTAGAAAACTAAACAAAATAAATAAACCCACCACAACTTAAAACCTTGCTGACAGTCTGAATGCAGACATTAAGTTTTGAATGGGCATAGACACCGCATTACTCCGTTAGCCAATAGGCCTGTCCAGGAGAGGAAGTATACATTTCATCCCCTGCTCTTTCTATCTTATGGCTACACTAAAATAAGTCTGGCTCAAAGGTGGACAGCCCTCTACCTGTCATAAGCCCTGTAGCCCTGAACCTGGACACACTTATCTACATTAGTAACATAACACATGAATAGTCCCACGCATAATTTTTTTCAGGATCAAGGCATGTGTTTACTTTAGAATTGTATATATCTTTGATTTCTTCTTTCTCTGCTTTTAAAATCTTCCATCCCTTTTCAATCCAGGGTTTAGCCCTTTTCTTGCAGAAGAAAAGACAAAGTTTACACTTAGGTTCTTAAGTGCTACTACCATTACTTGGCTGGACAGCAGGGGATGCTACTGTGCTGGAAGGCTAAGTCCTTTCTGGGAAACTGAACATGTCACCACCTCTGTGAGGTACCTAGTTTCTGCCTGCCTAGGGCATGGGGTCCAGAGTCTGTTCTCAAGCATTGGTCTCTGCATGAGAGCACAGCAGGTCGCTAGTGTGCAACTAACCTAGCTACAGAATGTTTAGCTGTGCTTATAAAAAGACTAATCTGTGTTCACATCATATAGGCTTTGTTCCTTAACCTGAGCCATCATTAACTATTAATCCAGAGTGGGGGGGTTTTCAATCGTCTGTTCTATTTGTGTTTGTTTTCAGAAAACAGTAGTGCATTCTGGATTCAACAGAGAACCAGAAAGACAGAGGTATTGTTAAACACTTTTATATACATTAACAGATGGATAAAAAGCAATAGGGAGAAAAGGAAGATGTATTTCTCATTGAACTTTAACAGCAAACCACTATAGAACTTTATGATTTGTTACTGAGGCAGCAACAGATAAACCTGGGGAAGTCTTAAATTCTACCTGCCTGATTAATGTCAAGGTTAGGTTCGATCTACATTGGTTGTACACATGAATTTCATGTTCTAAAACCTTAGAAGGAGCTGGTGTAACATGAGCTATTATTTATTGGATATAATGACCACTAACCAAGGTAAAACACGGTATTATGCATTAATAACATCATGTTATCTTGGGAAAATGAGGCTATTAATGCAGTCACCTGCACTATAGCTCAGATTGTATTCAGGTGGAGGCCATCAAACTTCTGCTTAACCTTGAAACAAGTAGAGTTCAAAGCTTGCCTTATCAATTAAGGAAAAATGTTTCAAGGTCGTCTTTTCCCCATTGTCCTTTCAGAGAAATTTCACCCTGCTTTCATTCTTCTCAAATTTCTTTTCTTTTTTTTTTTCTTCAAAAACGCTAGTCATTGGTTCTGTTAGTTAGGGGTATTGGAACTATTTAACACACTTTTCAATAAGAACTTCCATTCACGTAATGCTTCAGCCATGAACCACTGACAAACAAAGGGGCAGACCAGATTTTTATCTCATTTACATTGGTGTAAATCAGTAGTAACTCCATTTGTTGGTAGATAGATCCCCCCCCCAAGTAAAAATAAGATCAGAATCTTGTTCAAAGCAAGGCAAAGCAAAGCAAATCTTGTTCACAATTGCAGCATTTAACTTGTTTTGAAAAAACTGTGGTTCTCAAAAAAATGTTGTATCATTTGCAATAACTCTTTACAAGTTTAGTACTGTTTGTAGGATTTTAAATAAAAACAAAAACGTTTTCTACCTCTGCTTATATTTCCTAATCACCCTATTATCTAGGGGCCAAATACAGGAATTTTTAATCTTCTGCAGATATATATAGTAAGGGCATTTTTGTCAGCTCCATCCTCAAGATTGGGGCAGGCTCATTTATACTTTTGTTGTCATTATTCCTGTATCTTTAAAAGAAACTTTCACAATGTTTGCCTTCTTTTTAACTTTAGGTACTGGAGGCCTTGGTAATCTTATATCATTTATATTAAGACACAATATTACCTGACTTTCCTAAATTCCTTCTTCCCTTTTGTTGTTCTGATTTATCTTACAACCACACTCTCACTAGACAATGACAAAAAAAAATAAAGGAGTTTTCTTTTGTAATGTGTAGGAAATATGATTCATTCATTATCTTTAACAGGCCTTCAGACCACCAGACATCTGTGCAATGTTTGGCAGCAGTAAAAAAAAAACAGCTAAACAAATATATATATGTAAGGATTATAAATCAGTAGAAGTTATTCTGGCACTACTTTAAGTAGGAGTATATTTGAAATATCGTGTGCAATTCTGGTCACTATATTATAGGAAGGATATTGCTGAGATTGAAAAGGTGCAGTGGAGGGCAACCAACATGATTCAGGATTTGGTGGATAAAAACAAAGAAGATATATGAGCCAGATTCAGTCTGTATTACTTGAAGGCCCCAAGATGTTGGCTGGCTTCTGCAAGCATGTTCAACTTCTGTTCCATTTGCTGAAAGTGGAGGGCCTTCAGTTCCTGCACTGCAGGCACTCAGCATCATCGGGATCAGGTTGTAAAAATGGAGGCTAAAGGGTAGCCTTCTCACAAAGGCTGCAGTGTATACAACTTGAAAAGAAAGAAATGGATTGATAGCAATAAGTTGTTGAAAATAATTCAGAAACATAAGAAATCAAGCCAAACTGGAAATTATCTTTCCATTCATGTACTGAATTTAAGATTAGAAGAGTGCAAAAATGTTGCACATAAGTACTGCTAAGAGCAAAATATTAGAAAGGTCACTTTTGTAGAATGTCTTTTACAGATAGGAAAAATGCAAAGCTAGGTTTGCACCTGCAAAACTACTTTTTTTCTTTGGAAAAAAACTAAATTTGTGTAAGAGAGTGGAGCAGGACTTGAAGATCAATGCATAAATTTTGTTTCCCAACACATGTTCTTGACCCTACTTTACACATGCAGCAAGAGCACTGGCTGGGGGAGGGAAGGAAAAGAGAAAAAGAGAAGTTATGTGGGGAAAAAAAAAACAATCAAAAGCAATAGTGTATTAAAAACTCCTAGAAAAAATAAGCAATAATTATCAGACTTCGATATAATTATTAGTTTGTGATTTTGTTTTGAATTTTCATTTATGCTTTACAGAGAAGAAAATTATTTTTGAGGGAAGTACAAGAAGGTATTATTCTGTTATTTAGATAAATACAAAATGGCAGACAAGGAGAGCATAGTTAAATGAAAAAGAGTGGAGGAGGAAAGAAATACCCCTGCTAAACAAGCCTCGTAAATTCTTCTGTACAAGAGCAAGAGGGTCAGAATTAATCTAAATGGAGCACTTTTTCGTAATTTTTGCACTAGCCATGCTGGGGTAAACATTTGGGTCCAGAATAAAGGCTTAGATTGGTCTCTCTCATACCTAGGGATGTAACGTGAATAAGTGGGAGGGACGTGTGATTTTTTTTCCTTCTCACAATAAGATTTATAATTATTTTTTATTTTGTTTTGGAAAAGTAATGGCATGGATGGAAGAGTAGTTGTTCTAGATTGATGTGTTGATTCAGGAGAGCACTTCGGCACCTGTTTATCCAAAACACTTGCTTACATGTTACATATTGCTGTTCAGTATAATTCATGATACAGAAATTATTGAAATTTACCCTTCTGCAGGCTGGCCTGGCTCAGTGTCTAACCAGGAGATACTACTGTTACCAAGCCAGTAATCTTCATCTTAAATCTGTACTTTGAGTCAGTGTCAGCTTGAAGTACTATGGAGATAGAGGGCTTAGCTTCTGAGGAGGATTGGGATACATTGATATTCACTAACCAAAACAGAGTCAGCAATGAGAGGCATGTGTAGAGCAAAAGGTGAGGCAACATTATGGGAACAAACAAAGCCTTTCAAAAGTCCAATCTAGGCCTTGGCCAATTCAGATAGTTTCCTCCCTTCTTGAAGGTTGTACCACATTTTAGAGGCCAAATAACAACAGCATCTGGCCAGTGAGACTTGAAGCTTAAGAGATTTTGAGAACCAACACAAAATAAAAGTACTCTATATATTTGTCAAGTGCTAAATTATGTTATGGTTTAGAATGGACTTCAATTTGTGACAATTCAGAGATCTTTATGTACCAGTCCTCCTATATAGCCAATACCTGTTCAGAGCTATGAACCACGTCTAAAGTGAGCTATAATTTTCAAGGGAAATTAATTATATTTTGAATGCAGCTTTATTTTCAATTATTTTATATGTATAGTAAGACATAAAACAAGCTAAATCATTTAATTTTAACCCCATAACTTTAAATGTAATGTATGCTTCATTATTAGGAAGGGGTTAACTTTTCAGTGAGATGTGTAAGGAATATTTTTAACAACTACCAAGGCTAAGCCACTTAATCCTTGGACACCCAGAAGAGATGCTAAAATGTTTACTAGGAATTAGGGATGAGTGATCCTGTTAGGAGAAAATAAGAATAGTCGACCTTCCCCAAAATTTGAACTGAAACTCTACAAAAGTTTGGAAAGCTATGTTTTCCCCATGATTTTTCGTTGTCATGGGCATAAGCACTTTCTGGATCTGGCCAGAACTGAAAGGAGAATTGGTGAGTCATGGTTAAATGTCTATTTTAGAGAATTTCCAGCTCAACTGGAAGCAAAATTACCAGAAATAACACAAGCAACCTAAGAGCTCCAACTGCATTTTGTCACACAGGGTTAGGATGAGATTCCAAACCAGCCTTGAGGTTCACTCATCAGTGTGGCCCAGTTCCTGTGCCCTCTTACATGAATACACTAGGACTCGAAGCAGCTCCGTAGCTATGGGTTTTCTGGATAGGGGACCAAAGCAGTGGAGAACCTTCACATGGGAACAATGAACTCCCCTCCTTGTGGCAGAAATTATTGTAGGGGGAGAGGGAAATGAATCTATGTAGAGCAGGAGCTGGTTCTTGCACAGTGCAGTTCCTGACTATGCCACCAAATTAATTAGGAAGGTGCACCGTGGATCCATTCTCCATTCTATAGGATGTGATAGCAACCACGGATGAACTATGCAGATGCCTGGAAGTAAGAGTTCCATCCCTCAACTCCCACATAGTTCCCATGAGCAAAGTCATTTGACTTGGATTTTGCTCAAACTATGAGGATTTAGGCCTAATAGCAGATTTTCCAGATATCCTGGTGGTTGAGACTTTTGGACAGTTAAAACAAACCTATTGCAGAGTAAAGTAAAGCAGCCGTAATCCCACGATATTTAGAAGCAAAATAATACTTAGACTACAATGGTTAACATATAGCATATGCTAACCATATTTGGCAAATGCATTTACTTTCATGAAGTTTCATCAGGGATGAATTTAGCCTGCCTTGTCTTAAGCAACTAAAATAAACATGGTACTCAATCTTTAACTTTCAAATTAAGTACATTTCAGCTCAGACATTCCAGTTGCCCAAGCAAATAGATTTATTCTCTAATGTCATTTTTCTCTTGTCATTTTGGTATTTGATTGCAGCATATTTAAAATATTGGTTGCAATCATAACAGTGTGGTGTTTAAAATGCATTCAATTCACACGTTGTCCTTGTGGAGGATGGTTATTTGTCTCTTTCCTCTGAGGAAGAATATGGTATGATGAGCAAAATCTAGTGTAATAAAGAAGAATGATGTGCAAAACCCCACAAAAAGAATACATCTTTATTCCCTACATTAAATATGTTTGGGTGTGTAGATATCTATTTGATATAGTTTAAGTAAACTATTACACAAATAAAGGTATGTGTGCTATTGCGTCCTGCAAACTCGAAACTGTACAAATACAGCCAAACCTTCTCCTATGAATAATTGATAAAGGATTAAAACTGTTAAAAGCATATATTTTCCATGCACCAAGGGCATTTGTCTAATAGTTTTCTACTGTGATAAATGAGGTATAATGGTTTGTAGTTCCAGGAGAGGTTTTTAAAATGTTTAATATTAAAGTAACATGTTTTAATCATTATACTATTATTATAAGCATTTATAATAAAGCAACCATCACCATAGTACCTGGGTTCACTCTGTTACATTTCTTGAGGATACGGAGCAAAATACTCCATGACCATATTTAATGTGACATTGTTAAGGACTGAGGTGGTAAAATGCTCTTTTGAAGGACAGAGACATAGGTAGTAAACTAGGCAAGATACTATTCATAAGCTATAATAGCTATTCAGTTACATACATTTGTGCATAATACTTCAATAAGGCCATCTTTTAAAACTTTTAATGATTCTTTTCCAAACAAACTCATAAGAATACAATCAGTCTGTCATTTGGCATTTATTTAAAAAAAATGTCCGAATTGCATAAGAAAATCTATGATGAAACCAGTCTGATTAGTGGCTATCTTAGTGCAACAAAAGCAGAGTAGTAAAACAAAAGATGAAAGAAATATCCTTCATAGAAAGACAACAGGCCAAATGCTGCTATTCTTATTCGTACAAGAACTAGTCTGGTTGAAGTCAATTAGATACTTGAAAGAGTTAAGCAGCATTTAACATGATCCTATTTTTTAGGAAGAAGCTGACAACAAATTTCTGCTCTCATTTGCTGCAGGGATTTCAGTTCTGATACCCTGTTCTCCTTACATGCACTGAAATTCCATTGACATTCTACATTTTAGACCAACTAATAACAAAAGTAAAAAGTAATAAAGTTGCAGTTAACAAACAGGTGGCCTCCTATAATAAATGTTAATGTGAATTATTTGACCACAAACCGACAGAACCAATTGCTCACAATGAACCAGTGATTTCATTGAATATCACTTCAGATCTTGTGTTACTTAAGCAATTCACACTTGTCACCACCACTGTGGATCATACCTAGGATACTATTTTATTTAAAATCACCTTATAATTCAAAGGGCACCAAGCATCCAGACAGAGACAGCCAAGGATGGATTGTTACAAGAGCTAATAGAGTAACGTTATTGCCCAAAGTAATATAAGTTTTGCAAAATAAGGATAATGTAGCTAATCTGGAAGAAGGCTGAAAAAGTGAGAAGTTAACACAGTTTGGTGGGGGCACTTGATAGTGGCTATCAAAAAAAATTCATTAAAAGTATTTGAAATTCACATGGAGGTATAATTTTAAATCGATCCAGGAAAACAATAGTTGTGCTGCATCGGGCTGTAAGGATAAGTTCAGGAATATTATCATGTCTCGTGGCTTTTGGCCTAGAGAAACTTCCAAGTATTCTACAGGAAAGATACTCATGAAGCATGAAGTAAAAGAAAGAAGGACCAGATTAGTATCACCTGACAGTCAGCTGCAGAGGGATGTGATATTAGCTGTGAAGGTGTCAGTTATTTTCCTTCCTTGGTGATGGAGGAAAATGTGACACTGCACCCCATATTCTTCACAGTGATATTATTATGATATGATTATGGCATAATTATGATGAATTTTATGCAAGATGGGTAATGTGAGGTGTTATTGGAAAAGTTATAATTTGCTGAATATGATTATCCTATTTGTATGCATGTATCATTTTTGTTTCTAAAGCTAGGAATATTGACTATGTCTCTGTATTTTAATCGTGCTTATTCTAGGTGACACCCACAACTAACCTTTCTGGTACAACAATGAAGAAGCCGGACCAGTGCTGATTCACCACCAGCAAAGACAATGGACAATGGACCTTGGACAAACTTCCTGTGAACATTCCAGACAGCCTGTAAGTAATGGCTGCTATGACTCAGCAAGGTATGCAAGGGCTTGTAATCAGGCCACATGACCCTGGACTCCATCTTGGGATGTCAGTGTTTTTCCACAAACTGAAAAGGAGTACTTGTGGCACCTTAGAGACTAACAAATTTATTTGAGCATAAGCTTTCGTGAGCTACAGCTCACTTCATCGGATGCATTTGGTGGAAAATACAGTGGGGAGATTTATATACACACACAGAGAACACGAAACAATGGGTTTTATCATACACACTGTAAGGAGAGTGATCACTTAAGATGAGCCATCACCAGCAGCAGGGGGTGGAAAGGAGGAAAACCTTTCATGGTGACAAGCAAGGTAGGCCATTTCCAGCAGTTAACAAGTACATCTGAGGAATAGTGGGAGGTGGGGTGGGGGAGAGAAATAACATGGGGAAATAGTTTTACTTTGTGTAATGACCCATCCACTCCCAGTCTCTACAAGCCTAAGTTAATTGTATCCAGTTTGCAAATTAATTCCAATTCAGCAGTCTCTCGTTGGAGTCTGTTTTTGACGTTTTTTTTGTTGAAGGATAGCCACCCTCAGGTCTGTAATCGAGTGACTGGAGAGACTGAAGTGTTCTCCGACTGGTTTTTGAATGTTATAATTCTTGACGTCTGATTTGTGTCCATTCATTCTTTTACGTAGAGACTGTCCAGTTTGACCAATGTACATGGCAGAGGGTCATTGCTGGCACATGATGGCATATATCACATTGGTAGATGCGCAGGTGAACGAGCCTCTGATAGAGTGGCTGATGTGATTAGGTCCTATGATGGTGTCCCCTGAATAGCTATGTGGACAGAGTTGGAAATGGGCTTTGTTGCAAGGATAGGTTCCTGGGTTACTGGTTCTGTTGTGTGGTGTGTGGTTGCTGGTGAGTATTTGCTTCAGGTTGGGGGTCTGTCTGTAAGCAAGGACTGGCCTGTCTCCCAAGATCTGTGAGAGTGATGGGTCATCCTTCAGGATAGGTTGTAGATCCTTGATGATGCATTGGAGAGGTTTTAGTTGGGGGCTGAAGGTGATGGCTAGTGGCATTCTGTTATTTTCTTTGTTGGGCCAGTCCTGTAGTAGGTGACTTCTGGGTACTCTTCTGGCTCTGTCAATCTGTTTCTTCACTTCAGCAGGTGGGTATTGTAGTTGTAAGAATGCATGATAGAGATCTTGTAGGTGTTTGTCTCTGTCTGAGGGGTTGGAGCAAATGCAGTTATATCATAGAGCTTGTCTGTAGACAATGGATCGTGTGGTATGATCTGGATGAAAGCTAGAGGCATGTAGGTAGGAATAGCGGTCAGTAGGTTTCCGATATAGGGTGGTGTTTATGTGACCATCACATATTTTCACCGTAGTGTCCAGGAAGTGGATCTCTTGTGCGGATTGGTCCAGGCTGAGGTTGGGATGGAAATTGTTGAAATCATCGTGGAATTCCTCAAGGGCTTCTTTTCCATGGGTCCAGATGATGAAGATGTCATCAATGTAACGCAAGTAGAGTTGGGGAATTAGGGGACGAGAGCTGAGGAAGCGTTGTTCTAAGTCAGCCATAAAAAGGTTGGCATACTGTGGGGCCATGCGGGTACCCATCACAGTGGCACTGATTTGAAGGTATACATTGTCCCCAAATGTGAAATAGTTATGGGTGAGGACAAAGTCACAAAGTTCAGCCACCAGGTTAGCCGTGACATTATCGGGGATACTGATAATGTTATTTCCCCCCCACACCCCATCCCCCACTGTTCCTCAGATGTTCTTGTTAACTGCTGGAAATGACCTACCTTGCTTGTCACCATGAAAGGTTTTCCTCCTTTCCCCCCTCCCCGCTGCTGGTGATGGCTCATCTTAAGTGATCACTCTCCTTACAGTGTGTATGATAAAGCCCATTATTTCATGTTCTCTGTGTGTGTATATAAATCTCCCCACTGTATTTTCCACCAAATGCATCCGATGAAGTGAGCTGTAGCTCACAAAAGCTTATGCTCAAATAAATTTGTTAGTCTCTAATGTGCCACAAGTACTCCTTTTCTTTTTGCGAATACAGACTAATACAGCTGCTACTCTGAAACCTTTCCACAAACTGAGTCTGGGACAAAAGGGTTTCCACCATATGCTAAAGCTATATAAGGCAGGGAGTGACATCATCTGTGGTTCTTCACTCCCCACACAACAAGACTCCTAAAAACACCTAAATAACAGAGACGGAACTGGGGGAAGTGCTGGACACAGGCTAAAGGGATTTCTAGCCTGTGTATGAAAAAGCTGGAGATTCCAAGCTGCAAAGCAAGTGTAGCTTGTGCCTTAAGAATCTGCAGCCTGCTTGTATTATCAGTCAGGGTGAGAGATTGTTAATTCAAATCCTATCTTTCTAGTATGTTAAACTTAGTTTGCATTTTTGTTTTTTTACTAGTGTGACAGAGTCAGGCCAGATGGCTACAAAAGAGTGGTCAAAGGTAGATACATTAGTTCCAGGTTCAGTAGGTCCCTTTTCCCTGGGTAAAATAACAGGGACTATTCTAGAACACTCAGGAACCTTCCAGAACTAATTAAGGTAGGCAGGCTAACTAGGACACCTGTAGCCAATTGGGAAGCTGCTAGAATTAATTAAGACTAATCAGGACACCTGGTTTAAAAAGGCTGAGAGTGAGAGGACTTGCTGCTGGAGGACTGAGGAGTACAAATGCTATCTGGCATCAGGAGGAAGGTCCTGTGGTGAGGATACAGAAGGTGTTGGGAGGAGACCATGGGGAAGTAGCCCAGGGAGTTGTAGCTGTCACACAGGTGTTACACAAAACACTATAGACAGCTGTGATCCACAGGGCCCTGGGCTGGAACCCAGAGTAGAGGGTGGGCCCGGGTTTCCCCCATCCCCCTAACTCCCTACTGGATACAGGAGGAGTTGACTTGGACTGTGGGTCCCACCAGAGGGGAAGGTCCCTGACCTGTCCCCTGACCCACTAGGTGGACCAGCAGAGACTGTGGGCATTGTTTTCCTTCCTTTTCCCCTTGCTGGCCAGTGATGACGTTATCTGAGATTTGAGATAGATTTGAACCATGGAAGTGGACAAACTGAGGGCTACTGTGAATCTCTGAGGTAAGTAAAATCCGCCAATAAGCTCAGGACCCACCAAGGTAGAGGAGGAACTTTGTCACACTAGGTAATCTGCTTTGATCTGTTTGCAATCACTTAAAATCTATATTTTTGTAATTAATACACTTATTTTATGTTTTAATATAAAGCAGTAAGTTTGAAGTAAAGTGCTTGGGAATCTTAGCTCAGGGGGCTGTTGCAGTTCCTTTCCAAATTGAGGGAGGAGCAAACTATGAGCTTATGCTATACAATTCCCTGTGCAGTGCAAGATGGTATAATTTTGGGTTTATACTACAGTGGGGGTCGGGTCCTAAATTGGGAAGCTAGAGGTTATTTTGTCTGTAGCCACTCTGTTGTTGGTTCATGCAGTGGCTGGTCAAAGAGTCTGTATGTAATTGCAGCTGGTTGTTTCCCTACCTGTGTGAATGCTGAAGGAAGGTGTTCTGGGCTAAGGTCCTCAGAACCACAGGTCCGGCAGGAGTACTCTGAGAAAAACGAGGCTTACACACAGCTGTGAGTTATTGGCTTTACTGAAGGTTACTGACCCACCCGCAACGGGGACTCCAAGTGTTGCAGTCACGAAGGCGGGGAACCCAGCACACCGGAGCTCTGCCTGGGACGGAGTCCAACGGAGGGGCAGACAGTCAGCGTTAATAAGACTACACAAAAACAGCTCATGAATATAGAATTCGTGCTTCTTAAAGGGGGCTTTCTACTACCTGACGAAGGGCCATGCAAAGCAGCTGTGTCCTTCAAGAACTATCTATATCTTGCAATAACACAGCAGCTGTGTCCTTCAAGAACTATCTCCTACAATAACAAAGCAGCTATCTATGTCCCACAGTAACCTCTCGGCTCGAGAAAGCGAAAGCTCCCTAGCTAGGCCGTAACAAAGTCTTCCACAGTCCCTTACAGAAGGGTAGGACCGGGAGCAGGTCTGCAGCTTGTCACAGCAGCACAGTGTGAGAGGGAGCCCAGGCTGGTGGGTCAGAGGTCTCAGTGGTATCCCAGTTCCAGGTGGCACCAGGGGGGAACCCGTCACAAAAGAAAAATGATTTTCTTGAACTATTGACAGATATCACTGAACTTCTTGGATAAAATCACAATAGCTCTAAGCTCCAGCTACTGAGTGATAGCTATGGGCCTGATTGACCTATCCAGCAGAATATCCGTGAGAGGTAATCAGCAGAAGAAACTCTCATGATTACTCTAATGGTATTTCTTCCACATTCTTCCTTTGGGGTGATGAGTTTTTTCTCCTCACAAAAGAACCTTGTGAGTCCCCTGAGAACTCATTTTTGGAGACAGAGCCCTCCACGCAATGTCTTTTGTACCCACTCTTGGTCCCTTATCCAAACCACCAAGCAGAGTGGCTCCATTGGAAGTATTCTTCAGATCTTTTCTCCAGCTGCCAGCTCTTTCCTGTGACACCCTTAGTGGAGTAGGGATCTTTAAGACAAAGGGAATGCCAATAAAATGTTTACAGTTTCTGTCTGTGCTTATTTTTAGATGGTTTATTGCTGGGTCCCCCCATAATCCTGAACATCCTGCCCTAAACTCCATGCACAGGTCCCCAGTGGCTCAGAGGAAAGGAGACAACAGTGCTGTTGATGTGTCTGTTCCTATCCTTTCCAATGGACAGAAGGTCCCTTCCATGTAGAGTCAAGTTACAATGACACCATAGACAAAACACTATAACCAATCAAGCAAAGAGAGAAAGTTCACTCAGAAGGAAAGAAAAATGTAGTGAAAAGAAATAAAAAGGGTAGATGGAACCTAAGGGACTCACATGAGGAAGAGTTTGCTGAAAGGGCTGAATTTTTGCTCAAAAGAAGATCATCAGTGTCATAGCCCTCTAATTATTAAACAATAAATATCCTCACCTTCTTAAAGCTTAGCTCTCAGTTACTAAAACTAAACAATTTTTAAAGGTTTATTTACTTTTCAGTGAGGCTGGCCAGCGGACGACAATTCTGTTTTGTGGCAACCCTCAGAGTTTTGAAATTTGTTTTCATTATGCATTGGAACAAAACCAAAACCTTTCAAATGTTTTCACAAAAATGGAATTGTTTCAAAATGTTCATTTTTAGATCAAAACTCGATCTTTTGATTCAGCCAGAAGTGGGGGGAGCAGAGTGGAGGAGACAGGTTCAAGTCTCTATTTTGCCTGATTCAAAGGAGAGTTTTCAGTGCCAGATTATTCCAGGCAGAGCAGACACTTGAACCTAACCAGTCTACAGAGCAGCAGAGAAAGTCTCTTTCTCACAACAACTTTGTTGAATCTCATATCTCACTTCCTGATTAAGCCCATCAAACTCAGTGGGACTATTTATATAGTAAAGTACTACGCAATGAGTGAGATTGTGAAGCTGGTTATGCTACAGAGCAGGGAAGTCAGGGGGCATAAAGAGCCACCTCGTTCCCTTTGTGGGCTGTTTTTGCAGGCAGCATTCTGGGGGGGGGGGGGTGAGGTAGTAAAGAGAAGTGAGGTAAAGAGAGGTAGTGAGAATAGTAAAACATCAGCAAGCATAGCTGAGCTGGTACAGAAGAGGAAGCAAACTAGCAGGAAAATGGCAGGAACAGTGTACTTCCCCACATAAAGCAAGAGAGATGCAGGGACCAATATGTGTCACAGCTCAGTCCCTGCTATTAGGGCATCTCATATACATGCTACCCCATACTTGGGCAGACTGCAATATGTGTATGGTGGCAAAATTGTGCCCTTAGCAATGCTTATTACTTAAACAGCTTACGTGCTTGGTACAAAATTTTATATACGTATTGAACATAAAAGTATCCACAGTAGGTAGTTTTAAAGACTCTCTGCTGCATACCCATCATATATGTCTGAAACCACATTAGCATTTCCAGGAGTAATAAAACAAAAAACTGACAAACAAATCTAGCCATAAAATAAAGGCTAACCAAAGCTAAACCAAATAAATAACTCTTGCAACATATTCTGAACCTTGCTAGAGACAAGCTCTGGTGGACCGCTAAGGGAAGCGAATTCCAGAAGCAGGGGCACTCAACTGAGAAAGCCCTGCCACTGCCCCTGGAGATTTCAAACTGAGAACTAACAGCAAGAGCCTCCCAGCCGATTTTAACTGCGATGACAAAGTACAGAGAGGGAGGCATTCTCTTAGGTGACAGAGTCCCAGACCATTAAGGGCTCCAACAACACACTGAATTGCACACAAAAGCACACAGAAGCCAGTACAGAGAACTGATCACAGGATATATGTGTTGATGCACAAGAGTCAGGCAGTTGTTTTCCAGAAACCCTATCCCTCCTCTTGCACCCCGGTATCTGGACCATCCAGAACGTGAGTGTGGATTTCAGGCTTTGTGATCCAATAGGCTCCCAATGGGCAGGAGGGTGGGGGGAGTGAGGGCAGTGCTGCATACTTCCCCTAAGTAGCAGAGCTGCTGCTTCAGAGTGTATTCCCCAGTAGCCTTGAGGAATTCTAGCTTACCCAGTCAGAATCACTGCAGGGGACTTTCACTCCAACCTGGCCTCTCTGCACCTTCTCCACCTGCTGAACATAGAATCTAGCTTGATTTTGGCCCTAAACTAAGCAGGGAGTGTCCCTTTAAAATATTAGAATCTGCCTTCCTTTAAGAATAACTAACTAAATAAATAAATAAAGCCCCAAGGCCTCTGAAATACAAATCTGCTTGTTGTACCAAAGTCATCCAACATTCCTAAAAGAGAGCTCATTTTTGTAGCATCTTTTGCTTTCAAAGCTACCTGACTAAATGCAGAAAAGTGGTTCCTCACTCAGGGACTACCTCCTCCCTGTAATGCACATAGCCTGCAGCTAACATGCAAGTAGGACAGAAGCACAACTTTAAAATACTCAAGCATACGGACTACTCTATGAAAGACAAAGAACCATGGCTATTTGGCATGCAAACACCAGCTCCTCGTTGCCATGCTGTGTCTGTATATATTAGGGCTACCCTACAACTATTCATTAGTAATAACAAAAATAACTTGTAAATATAACTACACAAAACTTACAGTGGCATTAATATGTATGCATGAAAATTGAATGACCTTAACCACTGCATATTTCAAATACCACAGAAAAGTGAAACACTTAACACATTATAGTATTTCATTTTCTATTGGTTTTTCTTTTAACTGTTCATACAAATATGTATGACAGGAGACTTACAAAACTATGTTCGTCCACAGTATAAAACTGCAATTGCTTCTCCCCCCTGTATTACATAATCACTTTGTGCAAGATGAATTGTAAAAAAATAATAATAAAATAAAATAAATAAAAATACCTTAGTACAAAATATATGCAGAATTTATTTTCCATTGAAGGTCTATAGAACTACCTCTTAAGCCTGGATATGAAAAAAATTGCCCTTTTCACAGCTGATAAAATACAAATTAATCCTTAGAGGATTTAATATGTGCCTATTTATTACCTTCAAGTATGAAAGTACTGCGGCAATTAATATAGCCTGCACTACTATATGTGCGAATCCATAGCATTGTCTTTGAAACAAGAAATATATGCAAAATTGTTTTTAATAAAGTAATTTTTGCGCTACTATAGGTGTAAAAAATGCCTTTAGAAGGTCGAAAATCCCAATGTTTCTCTATAATTACATTACTGCTGCTAGAAACAGCATGAATTCTAAAGCTTCGAGTTAAGGTATCTTAAGGGTATGAAATAATGTCATTTGTATGCAACTGCAACTTAGCTTTATTATGAGAAATGCAAACATTTTAAAAATTAAAGAAATATTTTTCTCTCTTTGCAGATTAATCATTTATTTACCCTCCGATGGTTCTTTTTGTAAGTGATAGTTTTATTGTTTGTATGTGCTGCTAAAGTTAACTCTTAGAATGCTAGCGTTTACCAGATTGCCAGTCAAACAAATGATCACCTGATTGAACAAATATGACTGTATCATCCAGTAATTTAAGAGCTGTATGTTAGAAATGTGTGATTGTGTTTGCAGAAAAAGTAATCCTTTCTTAAGAACCTACAAGAGTCCATTTATGTTGATATCTGTTTATAGTTTCCCTTTATTTAACATATTTTGGCCAAATTACAAGGCTGCACACCTTACATATCTGAAGTTCAGATTATAGTAATTGGTGCCACAACATATTTTAGATGGCAACTTTAGATAATTGTTATTGTTCAACTTGCTGGCTGATCATTTATCCCCATGGCCTCAAAACTTTAATAGTAGAAACTCTGAGAAATGAAAATTATTCCATTTTATCATTAAATAATGATACCCTAAATTACCATAAACCTCGTTCTTTAAGTTCATGTAATGAGTTAGCTTTTATTCATATTTTGTTAAGGATAGAATGTCTGTTTGATATTCTGCCTTTGTTTATTCATCAGCAAAGTCCATATAATTTACTGGATTGTCCATGATTTATTTACAGTCTCTGTATAGTATTTATTTAGGGTAAATGAACACCTCTGTGGGACATGAGGATAGCAGCACTTCTGTACTCAGTATTACGGTTCCTTTTCTGTCCCATTTCAGTCCATGAAGCTTTTTTGACAGACAGCATGAAAAAAATCTGCATAAGGAAAAGTAACTGACAGATGGGGTCAGACTCTCTCTGTTTAATGACACTGCCAGTTACACATTTTGAATTGTTTAAATATGAGTCTACAGCTTCAACAATCATCATCTCACTGGTTCCACTTTTCATACCCAACAGCCAGGAAACTGACACGTAATTACACACTTACTGATGGTATCGCCGGTGCCGATAATTAAAACTGCCACAGGAGGATTGCTATTGCTAGTCTACAGCTGGGATGTTGTCATGAGGTAGAAACTCCAGCAGCTTTTAATGCTATCTTCTTACAGGTGGACCACGGGCGCCAGTGTTGAAGTAATAGAAAGGCCTCAGCACATCATTCACAATGTCTCGCACAAATGAAGAAAATCTATTAACAATCCAATAAGTGAAATACAAACACAATGACCTAAGGGTTAAACTGTCTGGGTGGACTTAGAACTCAGATCTATTATGTATTGTTCTTTTTCCTTTCGGAGGTATTTACAGAAAAAGATCACAAATGTTTCACCACTTCTTGCAATACACAAGAATCTTATTTGGGCAATGCTGGAATTGTTGTATAGAAACAAATATTATTTAATTCTGCTTGATGCCATCCTTTTCAATATATAACTAAAATCAAGAACAAAGAAAGAACAATCCAAAAAACATGAAAACTTTAATAAACATAAAAATAATGAAATTCTTAATGGAATAAGATTTTGGTAAAAAATAATAGATGTCCTAGAGCATTATTTGAGGAGATTTTTGTCCTGCATATACGCAATATTCAAATGCTTATCAGCTAACCAGATTGATGGGCCCAGTAACAGTGACAACACGCATACCACCACCTTCCTTTGCCCCACTTTGAATGGGGGGGAGGGTAAAAGGGCAAGGAGGGAACTTGTGCTCCAGCTGATTTCCTCTCCCCCTTACTTCCTGGAGGGAGGATGAAAGTGGGTTGGCTCTAACAAGGTCTGAGGTCTGAGCCTGGCCCATCCATTCCTGCTTCCATGACTGGGGTCATTGCAGACTATTGATTGGCTCCCACCTGCAGAGGTGGGGGACAGGGAGGGAAGAGGAGTTGTTTCTGACACTGCTGGCTTTTGGCCATTTTGGCTTTGTTCCTGGCACACCCTTTCCCACCCTTATTTAGTAAATGGGATCTCTTTGGATGCCAGAGGCTACGCTGATCACCAAATTTTATTTGGGGTCTGGAACAGATGTGTTTCCCATATGGCAAAAATGTCAAATCACTATGTGGGGATTTTTTCCACTTTCTATACAGGACTCAGAGGAAAATCCCTCAGAAGGATTTACATTACATGTGTCACAACTCGGACAGGTTCCAGTGTGGTAGATGGCTTGAAAAACTGTGTGATGTGAGGTCCCTGAAACCCAATGGGCTACTTGGGCATAGATAAGGGGGTGATGTCTCTTCTCATCTCCTCTCTCCTACCTTTGGCATTGATGAGAGGAATGAGTTGGGACTCTGGCTTTCTATAAGGGTCCCCAGGCAGGGCTGATGCATCTGCATCAATAACTTGCAGAGAAAAGTAGCTAAGTGTGACTCTCCTGTATAGAGATAGCATAGACTAGAGAAGGCAATTTAGTCAAATGAAGGGAGCATAGAACTGGGAGCCAAGTTCTAATCCATTCTTCGTCACTAATTTGCTGTGTGGCCTGGTATTAAACATGACTGTTTTGCCTCATTTTCTCCCTTTGCAAATTGGAGAGTAAAACAGTAACTATCTCTGGGATATTGTGAGAATTAAAAATGTTTGGATAGCACTTTTTATTTGTGTTTTTTAAGATTTACGAAGTCCACTTACCAAGTTTCTCTAGGCACATTCACAAGAATAAAACACAATATTAACGTAAAAGTAATAAAGTGCTACATAACTGCTAAGTACTATTATTATTACTGACAATCAACGGCAGCTTTCTTATTTGGATTCCATTGCACTTAGTAATACAAGACTTGGGATGAAATAAGCACCTACCTCCTGAGCTATGTCAGATGGAGGACGGAGATACAATTTCAGGCACTGGCTAGATTCACTATGGACTTGATCCAACATCACTGAAATCAATGGAAACTCCCATTGACTTCAATGGGCTTTGGATTAGGCCTGGTAGGTGCACAGCACAGTCAAAAAATGCTTTCAAGGACGCTCTGTAGAAGCCCCAGCTATACCTTCAGAGGAGATGTAGTTTAAACTCCACCCAAAGCCAGCTCCTTGCACATCTCAATGCACTGAGAAGCAAGACCACAACCACATTCTTATTCACCCAGACAGGCCTCTTTGTTATGTTCAGGAGTAGTGCCCTCCTTCCCCTTTGTACACAGGGCATGCTAGAAACAGCCTATGGCTCTGTCATAAAAATAAAGGGAAGGGTAAAAACCTTTAAAATCCCTCCTGGCCAGAGGAAAAACCCTTTCACCTGCAAAGGGTTAAGAAGCTAGGATAACCTCGCTGGCACCTGACCACAATGACCAATGAGGAGACAAGATACTTTCAAAGCTGGAGGGAGGGAGAAACAAAGGGTCTGTCTGTCTGTGGGACGCTTTTGCCGGGGACAGAACAGGAATGGAGTCTTAGAATTTAGTAAGTAATCTAGCTAGATATGCGTTAGATTATGATTTCCTTAAATGGCTGAGGAAATAAAAGCTGTGTTGAATAGAATGGATATTCCTGTTTTTGTGTCTTTTTGTAACTTAAGGTTTTGCCTTGAGGGGTTCTCTATGTTTTGAATCTAATTACCCTGTAAGGTATCTACCATCCTGATTTTACAGAGGTGATTCTTTTTACCTTTTCTTATATTAAAATTCTTCTTGTAAGAAACTGATTGCTTTTTTCATTGTTCTTAAGATCCAAGGGTTTGGGTCTGTGGTCACCTATGCAAATTGGTCAGGATATTTATCAAGCCCTCCTCAGGCAGGATGGTGCAAGGTTTTGGTGAGGATTTTGTGGGGAAAGACATTTCCAAACAACACTTTCTCAAAAATAAACCCAGACGTTTGGTGGTGACAGTGGAAGTCCAAGGGCAAAAGGTAAAATAGTTTGTACCTTGGGGAAGTTTTAACCTAAGCTGGTAAAAGTAAGCTTAGGAGGTTTTTATGCAGGTCCCCACATCTGTACCCTAGAGTTCAGAGTGGGGAAGGAACCTTGACAGGCTCTTTCCTGCATGACAGCAAATGTGGGCAGGAAGCAAGTGGTTTCTTGTGTCTCCACCCTGAGCCCAGCATAGTTGCCTTGCAGCAGTCATAATTTCTCCCTTTGTCAATATATAAATAACAGAAAAAGCCCAGAAGTCCCAAACAAGAGAGAGAATGCAGAAGAACAAGGGGACATCCTGGTCAAACAATCAAGTTCTACTTAGTCACAAATGAATAACTTTAAACATGTTGAATACAAAAGTAAATGCTGCCACAGATACCTGATAGCCCAAAGCTGAATCAGAATGGGCATTATTACAGAGCATAAAATTGACTGGTTTTAAATAATCTATTCAGCAAATTAGACATAAGAGCTTCAATCAACAGTAAGCATTTCTGTCAATGTTTCATCATATTTTTCTCTAAATATGGAGTGGGCTAGCATGAGGAGAAATGCTACCTTTTCAGTTCTATCCGAGTTTCTAACACATCTCTGATTATATGCCAGGAAGAAATGCCCCCCGGTATCTTCTTTCAAACAGACATCTTATTTCAAAACTCTAGTGCTACATTGCTGCAGTCATGTCTCAAGACCTTCTGTAATAGTAGTTCTGCCTTTTGGCATTACAAAAACAATTTTCTTCATCTTCCCCTCTGAACACCTAAAGTCTACCCTTTGCACCATTCTCGAGTGTGCCATTGCATGAATAGCAGTAGATATTAGGACTGCAGTTAGGAAAAAACTGGCAGGAGAAAGTTGGCTGTTTAAAAACTGTTTTCCCAGTCAGGAGTATAAACCAACCGTTTTCTCTGTACCGTACACGGACGTATGTTAACTCTTACAGTGTCTACTGTTCAGCTCTTTTTAAGGCTTATTTACTGCCTGGGCCCATATAAAAAGTCTGTGCTATAGTAAGTGGATGAGCAAAGCACTCTAGTGTGCATTCATGAATGCCATAGGTTTTGCTAGTTCCAGCTGAGGTATAATATCCAGCCAGCCAAACAAAGATTTGTGGAGAAAAGAGACATACACACATAAATAAAAGTTGTCAGAACAAAGCCATATATCTGATGTACTACCTTTCTTTTACACTATGCAGGAACTTTCTCAGTATAAGGCCCAATCCTGTGAGCAAGACTCAGAAGATTGTAGATTCTTGCCTTGCAGTATAGTGACCTATTCAGAGGAAAGGTTAGCATGCAACAGGCCTCATGTTAAATACACTCACTCCCAGGCAGTTCAGCAGCTTTGGTCAGTCCATTAAACCACTCCCTTACCATCCATTAATGGCCCATACCCAGGTATAAGGGGAGCTCTTTATCCCCTCACTTCACAGCTCTGATAGATAGTTTCCAAGTCATAGTCTACTCCTGAATGTATTTACTGGGTATATGGGCTGGAAAGGGAAGAACAGTTATTTTCCAAAACATATAGGAATGTCAGAAAAAACAATGTTTTTCTTTCAAAACTTACTCACGTCACTACTATGGGAGGGCTGCAGGATCAGGCCCTAGTATCGTAACCAGAGATGTCCCTGCTTGCCTCACAAATGATCACATACCCTCTGGGGGAAGTTTCAGTCTAAATACCAACCTATTTCTAATTCCTCCCTGGTCAGACTGCCAGTCAGTATGGATAATGATTTTCAAGAAACCTCCCAGATCAAAGCTCAGCTTTGTACATTTTCCTCCTAGATTTTGTTTAAATCTTAACTAAATAATACAAGCTTTTTAAGAATTTGGGACTTTTTAAAAAATCTTGACAATTAATTTATCTTCTCTTAGCTGATTTTTAAAAAAATCATATGTTTTGTCTATTTAATTTGGGAGCTTATAAAATATTTGTACTAAAACCTTTGCTGGGAATTTCTAGGTTTCAGACTACTTTGGGTATTTTTATAAAATCAAGTTAATAAAGAACCCTGAACCATTTAAGTGAAATAAAATATCTTTAACTAGAATTTATGAAAAAACTAAGCATAGAATTCTCTGTGATTTGAGTACTTGCCAGTGAGTTAGTCACAGGAGTCAGGCTTTTATTAAATAACATAAATGTTAAATAACTGCAAAATACTGAACTTAAACATATGTACGTTTGTTGGTAGACATTTTCCTGAATTTCTCATTTGCAATTTCTGACTGAATGACGAATAAACAAACACTAAAAAAGTACTAAAATGTTTTAAGGAAGAGTGATATTTAGGAAGTACCAACACTAGTGTTTTTCATTGAATTTTTTAAATATTGTAAAGCTCATACTCAACCTGAAATGTACTCACAAATACCACTGATGCTGTTTAGATAATATGGACAAAGCCGTCAGTTAAAACAAACAAGAAAGAAATAGTCATGTACATCACAACACATGCTGATTAAATCATTCATAATATATAATTTTTTCCATCAAATTTAATGGGTGAAATATTAGCCCCATTGAAGTCAATGGGAGATTATTTACCATTGACTTCAATGCGACCATGCTTTCTTTGCTGAATAGACACAAGAAAAGTTGCCATTTCATCAAATAAAGTAATTTTTTTGACAAACTGTTTTTAAACATTTTGTTTCAAACTGCCTAGATTGATTAAGTATTTGAGTATTTGACACTTGGGCTGCACTGACTACAGTCAGTTACACCTCTAAAGGATAAATGTGGCAGACTGTCTGCTGTACATAAAGCATAAGATGCCTGGATGGCTTCACAACATTAGGTGGCAAGTACTAAAGCCATGTAATGTTGGAAACAACCAAAATGTCTTCAGATTCTGGGGTAATTTAAAGTGGCAAATCCATGAACTGAAACTCATAAACTTCCTAATATTTTAGGACTTAATCTGGGAGAAATACCCCTTGCCTTCCACTCTGTAGAAGAAGGAGGTTCATATGACATCTGGGCTTCATGACTATTTTTGCCATTCCTGCGAATAACTAAGTTAGATTCATCAGACAGTGCAAAACATTCAGATATGAGGAATCAAATCATTGGTATGATGGGAGCTAATCCAATTACTCCAGCCCAAGGCTGCCTGATTTTAAGAAACCATAGGGCCTGTTGCTGAGCACAGTGATCAGTGAGTGCTCTGCTAACTCCACCTATGAGAAGACAGAGCAAGAAAGCATAAACATTTCCCAGTCCACCAAAAGGAAAATTATCCCAGTGGCATTTCATCTGACAGGCCCTAACCCTCCTCTCTCTCTCTCTCTGGCTCTCCCTTCACAACTGCTCAGTAGAAGATTTCATACCCAGAAGCCCACAGCTAATGGGAGAAGGACCCAGCAGACAACCAAGAGGGAGCTAGGGACCCAAATACAAATTTGCTGAATTGTATGGGTCTAGAATCTGAGTTTTCTTGTGTTTCTGGTTTTAGAAACGTGCACTTCCCAGCTAAACCCTCATGGTCAGATTGCTTATTTGGCCACACAGGGACAAGGGCAACAGACAATAGCAGTCCCTCTGTTTCCTGCACTCTGAGGAGTGCCTAGGCACCTCCCTTCTTTTCCCTATGGGAATCAAAATTGCTGAAAGGGAGAGAGAAAAGTGTAGAGACTAGATGAGGTTATGGTCCTGCCCCCACATCTGCCCCTATAGAGCAAGGCTGTCTCACTTGGGGGCTTATCTTGCTGGAGGCTCAGTTTCACTTGTGTTCTTCCTAGGGGCAGCTGGGGCAAAATGCTACTATCCCTAAATCCCAAATAAATGCTAAATTCTGGGTCTTGCTACACAAACCAAGTGAGGGTTATAGGGCTACATAGAGACACGTAGAAGGCAGAACAGCTCAGAAGCATGAGGAACTCATAACCACTTCTTCTAGCAAATGCAAGAGGAGTATCCCTTTGGGATCAAGCAGATCACTGGGAAATGTTAGTTACCACCTCACAACCTAGCTGTCCAGGCAGCAGTAGGCCTAAACTTTTGGAAGAAGTATCCCCTTACATGAGGATGTGTAACACACTGGAAAAGCGTGTGGTGTGTCCTACAGTGACCGATCTGCACAAAGGATAAAATAACCTCAAGGATGCTGGAAAAACTTGTATAGTGCAGCTTCTGAGAGCCATTGAGCCAAACTGTAAACCCTGTGTATGATGGAAACCACTTCAAACCAGGGGGACAGCAGCACCCCCAGTTCCAGCACCTATGGATAGCCTACTACATAAATGCTAAACATTTACTTGCTTATTTTATATTCCACAGAGAAGCGGGCCTTTTGTTAAGGAATCACACAGTCCCCAAAATTCAAGTTTGAATTTTCTGATAGAAGTCAGTCATCTGGTTCAGACTGTAGCTGATTACAAAGAAAAACCAATTCCAACTAGTAACTTTTTTCTTGAGGCTATTATATCTCTCAGATCTGTACTCTATAACCAGAACAAATTCCTCTTTATCATCCTCCTCCTTCTATATAAAAACATGGGTAAAATCCTGGTCCCATTGACTTTAGTAGGGCCAGGATTCTTCCCTCTATATGTCTACCATGCTGCTGGGCTTGCCACATGAGGAATGTCATTATCTGCACTTTAGGTGCCTTTCCTGCACTCCTTGCACTAAAGAGAAAAATAAATTGTTGCTTTAACTGGTCCCATTTTCCCGTGGGGTTTCCTTGCAAATCTAATGGACCTGGAGGAAGTCGATTCATATACTTTTATAAAATGGACACAGGTCTATCAAATAGCAGAAAATAAATAAACTTTAGATGTAGACTTCTAAATTATCTCTGCAAATAAATTAAATTAAATTAAACAATATTGACTTCAAATAAATAGTAAACACCTTGATTTGCACAGCAGCCTCTCCATCTGTTCTTTACTTCATTCCTATGGTATTGCCTTTTGTTCTGGTCTCTATTTAAATTGTAAGGTTTTCAGGCCAGGGAATGTTCCAACTTTGCTTTGAAGTAATTTCCAGCACCATGTAGATTTTAGTAAGAACTCAGGGGCACAACTAGTCAAAACATGAAAAAAAATTGTCCTATTTGGGGGCAAAATTTTTACAAACGTTTTCATCAAAATTTTGGAAGTCAGAACATTTCAATCAGCACTGCAACTGGTAGAGAAACAGGATAAACTTTTGTGTGTGATAATCCTAAATTCTGTTTTTGTTGAAACTTCAAATTCTGACAAAAATGTGTCAATAAAAATCAAAATTCAGAACATTTTGACTAGCTCTGACATAGGAGGCAAGATAGTTGAAGAGAAAACATAGGACTTTTATTAACTGTGTTAACACTCAGCTCAGGCTGAGTCTGCCCAGTAGAGGAAATATCCGGTTCACACTACAACAAACATGTAACAGACATTAGTCACATTGCTTAACACACTGCTGTAAGTGCTGAGATATCACAGTGATGAGCACAGTGTAAGAACCCATAATGAAAGAATAGAATAGAATCATGTAGTTTGCAGCACAGTTACTTTCATAATAGGACCTTTACATACTAAAGCAATAAAAAAAGCCCAGAGCAATCCTAAGCCACTGCAGTAGCAACAGAAAATTGTGGGTGGAAAGATGACTGGCACAACCTAATTCTGATTACAGTTAATGCAACTGTTTAAGTAAGTGAGAGAGAGGGAGAGAGAGAATTGTGATAAATCATGCTAAGGAGTCCGGAGTTAAAGAACCATTGCACTAGAATATGAACTGGAATATAAAAAGTTGTAAGCAGAGCTATGTCTAGCTGAGACATTGCAGCATAGCTGATCAGCATGTTTGCGGAAGCAGCAGGAGCAGGAGAAAATAGGAACTGGCCTGAGGAAATACAAGGGAGGAGCAGAGGAGAAAAAAATAGTATGAGAGAAAGAGAGCCGGCTCAACAAAGAAAAGGGAAAGTAAAGATTTTAAAAGAGACAGAAAATCCATTGTGTCAGAAACAGTGCCTCACATCAGTCTCAGACAGGAAACAAATTATAAGTCAAATTCATCTCTGCACCTACACTAGTACTGATGCAGGAACTGAGGTGAAGCAGCTTGCAACTTCTTGGTTCTACGGATGCTGAAGCAGGCTAGGGAAAATCTCATAGCTGCTCTAAACTGCATGCATGCCAGCTGCCATGACCCCTATGTATCTTGCAGTAGCCATTGAATAGCAAGGGGGCAAAGTGCATTCTAGCACTGTGGAGTTCCTGTGGTGAAGAGAAGAGCAACTGCCACCAATGCACCTTCTAGAGGATTGTAGGGGGAAAAAAACTGCTTTATGTGTGAATCTTACTGTGTAAGCACAATGGGCCAGATCTTCAGCAGGTGTAAATCGGCATAGCATCATTGACTTCAAAGGAGCTACGACAATTTATGCCCACCATAATGCACATTTTACTTTTGAGTGCTTAACAGTGCAAATTTAACAATTTATTTAAATAGCTTTCTGCATGGAATAGTCATATAGTATCAGTCTTCAACCCAGAAAATCCCACTTTTTTTTTCATTTGGATGAATTTAGTGCCAAGAAGTATAGGGATAATAGCAGTGTCTCAAACCAGCATAATGTAAGCAGGTGGTGAATAAACTTCCACCTACAGTTCTGCCAATATATCTTAATCCCAATTGGCAACACCCCTGGTACTCTAGTCCTTGACCATTTTTGAGCAGATATTGGTAGCCATGCCAAATTGTGTAGTGGTTTGCATGATGTGAACAAAGGGAGACTATGATGAGGCTCTCAAATCCAATTTTCACATGTGAATTGAGCCTGGGTTTGACCTCAGGTCTCCAGAAGTGAAAGGATGCTGCACTAACCCACAGTGCCACCATGTCTCTGCCATCACTTGTTAATGATATTTTTGCATGCTGCATAAGCCTGTATGTGAATTGAGGCTGCCTGAGGGAGAGATTCACAGCCAGGACGAGACTGTATGCCAGTTTGACTAAAAATGCAACATTATTTACAAGGAAATACAACAGCCATTTGTGAAAAGTTAATAACCTTTCATAAACTTACATGAATAACTATATCTTCCAAAATGTCAAAATACCCATTGAATCCTTACCCAGCCTCCTCCTGAAAAAGTTTGTGATCAGAAATTTACACATTTATTTTGCAGGTGAAAACCCTTGTGCATGAGCTACCTATTACAGTTGCCTTTTAACACTTGTGTGTGTTTGTGTGCACAAATACTAACATTTGTCTGTATGCAGGCATTTAGTCTGTTTACAGGATACCCTCAGATGTTAGTGCACATGTAGTGTTTGTGCAGGTTCAATTTTGTATGTGAATCAGTGGAAGCTGAAGGCTGATAATTCGATCTGTTGTACACTTTTTTCCTATATTAATTATTCTTTGAGTGAATATGCTTCCAAAGTTTAAGGAACAGGAAACAATGCACACTCAGATCACCTCCATAGCCGCAGCATAAATTTCCTTACATTCTCATGCTTGGATTTTACCTTGGAGCTCTCTGGTCAGGTAATTTTGTTTTCCTGTCAGTTCCACTATAGTCCTGATGTGCCAACAGTGCAAAATGAGAGGTTATTTTAATAGCTGATAAACTGGACCACTATTTATTGAGGGGGAAGATTATCAAACAAATTATACCGAGAACCAATAATAGATGAAAGGTTAAAGATTTCTGTGAAGCACGCAATTCACCCTGTCTCTTGTAGTTTACAGTGGAAATTAGAGTTTCTTCATACTAAGTTTATAGGAACATTTTAACCATATTTCAACCTCCCTTTCCTGACAAATCTTTGACATCATTACTTTCTTGTTTGGGAATTTACGTTAAGGACAATTATGAAACAAAAATATACCACCATTTGGGAAAATATACAACTTCTTATCAGAGGGATGTGGATGTTCTTCTTGCCAGTCTACAGACATGGAGATTAAATTTCAGAGAGAGATTTATTTTGTGCTATTGTCCTGTTATTCACCAGAGGATTGTGCAATGCAAGTAATCTGATCAGAATAATGCATAGGGACATATTTCAGAAAACCAATAATTGTGGTAACATTGAGTTCTGCAAGGTGCCAAAATAAAGTCCAGAATCACTCTCACTCTCTTCCACAATTCCATAATCATGACCTCATAATATGCTGCACTGTTGTCCATTAAAGCTAAAAGCTTAAAGTAATCAATGCAGGACATTTGGAGATTTACTGTAATCTACAGCACTTTTGCAGATTGAAAAAAACCCCAAATTATATTTTATAGGTGTGCTGTATTTTATATTTTACACCTTTTATTTCTTTAAATTGGCTTGTTTTTTGGCTCTTGGTGTTTGGGGTTTTTTTTCCTCCTCACTGATTGCTGCAAGCTTTTATATTATGTTAGGAAGCAGTTAAGTCAAACAACAGAAAAAATTACTAAAACTGACTGTATTTAAATTCTGTTTACTTCCTTAACCTTTTGACTTACCTATACAAAAAGTAATCTTTCATAAACAAATCCCAAACAAAATCATTGCCTATTTTCCTTTCCTTAAATCCTTGTGGAATAAACAGAAATTGTAACAGGATCCTTTTAATCATTTTTTATTCCACTCATATTTGCAATGATTTTATAACTGACGCTGGTTTGCCTCTCTCACATTATCACAATCAGTGCATCCTGGGATTAAAAACCATTTAGGGCCCAACTCTTAAAGAAAGTCCCCACACAGCAGTATAATGAACATTGTTTCTTTTTATTGTTGCTAGGTTTATTGGTATGCCAAAGAGGCAGTGGAGCTCAGTTCTCATTCTAAAAACAAAGAAGTGACCCACTTAATAGCATGGTAGCAGCACATAAAGACAGTACAAAGGTTCCAACGAAGATAACCATGAGGCCTATAAATGGCAAATATCCCATTTAACTGGGAAGGGGTCACAAATTAGACACATCTCAAGAGAAATGTTCAGATTTTTTTTCTTTTAAAACATGTATCAGTGTCGAAATTAATCTAGAACAAGTGTGTTATTCCCTGAAAAATGGCACTAAAGAGGGAAAGGCAATCCAATGAGCTCCTCGGAAGCCTATTCACATAGGAAACCCACAGAAGTCAGCACAGCTCTCTATGGATCTATTCCAGGAACCAGATCTTGCTGAAAGGATATACAGCTTCAGGCCTCAATTCAAGAAAGCATCCCTATTCAGGACAGTGCTTAAGCATGAACTTAATGTAAGCACATGCTTAAGACCCATTAAAGTCAATGATGCATAAGTATGATCTTAAGTACTGCCCTGAGTAGCTGGGCTTAAGTAAGTATTTAAATATTTTCATGAATCAAGGTTTCAAACAGAACTACTCAGATGAGTAAGGCTAGCAGGATTTGGCTCACTGTGATTTATCATCTGGGATAAGCAGTGACGAGATTATCATGCCGTAAATGTGCTCTGGATTATGATTTTGCTAAGAAAATACGACAATAACTTAAATTTACATAGCATTTATATATTTATATACCTGTCACCATTACAGACTCCAAAGTGCTCTACAGTCTGTCGATATAGGGGTCACTCAGCCACCACTAAATTGCCACCAATTCAGGTGGAAGACTTTCTGTGCCAGCTACAATATATGATATCACTCTCTCGCACTCTCCTAAAAGAAATCTAGCAGCAGCACCTTGATGACTAGTGTTGCTGCACCATAGAAAAGGCTTCAGGCTCAGATTACAAGCACCTGAGTGGTAATCACTAGGCTATTGATACAATTAGCACTAATCAGGAGGATATAAATAGGAGGATCAGAACACAGAGGGGAGGAACTCAGAGGGTGAGCTGCGTGAAGGAGAGAAGTTGTGTGAAAAGCTTTTACTTCAATAAGCCTGTGTCATGTTCCATTTGCAAAAGAATTGTGGAATAAAAAGTACACGTTATGAAAAGGAAACAAGCAGGATGCGTTTATCACCACAAGATGACAGAAACCCAGCTAAGCAATGCTACTCATTGAGTACCTATTGAGACACCTGTGACACATGGGGGCTTCTCCAGGATTTTTACTCTCTCAGTTGAGAAAAGGAGACTAGATGGGTGACCTGCACTAGGGCAGAGTGATCTGGATGCAAAGGAGGAGACACTGAGCTGACAATTCGAGCAACAGACAGCAATGCAGAAGATCCAGCAGGCAGAGAGGCGAGCATTTCTTGGTTGGCAGGTGGAGCAGCAGTGAACATTATAGGAGTTATTAAACTACAATCACAGGTATGGCAACAACTCCTCTAGAGGCCGAAGAGTTCCAATGGGGGGACTGGAAATTGGGCAGTGGGCTAGGGAATATGTACGATAATCTCAGGAAATTACCCTGATGCCTTTTTACTGACTTTTGAGTGGATGGATACCAACACTATATGGGACAAGGGAGGTTGGGAACTATGGTTGTCCCCATGTCTGACCAGCGAAGCTCAAGTGGCTTATAAGGTCCTGAGCAAACACTAGAAGAGACTACTCTGAAGGCTTCTATTCTGGACAGGATGGGCCTGTAAGTTGAGAAGTACCACCAAAAACTTTGAGCAGCTAGGTGGAATAGTGGGATACCCCCCAGGGCATTCAGTCAGACTAGGCCATTTGGTGGCTGAGGCTAGATCTGCAGGGCATAGAGTCCCTGATGGATGCAATTATCCTTGAATAGTTTATACAGAGCCTCTGTGAGGCTGCTACAGTCTGGGTACAAAGGTATCAGCCAGAATTGTTAGATGCTACCATGAAACTAACAGAGGAGTATGTGAAAGCAAACCTTCCATGAAGAGAACTCCATCCCCCTACAAGCAGGGAAGGGGGAAAGAAGGTTGAATAATAGAATCATAGAATATCAGGGTTGGAAGGGACCTCTAGTTCAACCCCCTCCTCAAAGCAGGACCAAACCCCAACTGAATCATCCCAGCCAGGGCTTTGCCAAGCCTGACCTTAAAAAGTTCAAAGGAAGGAGATTCCACCACCTAGGTAACGCATTCCAGTGCTTCACCACCCTTCTAATGAACAAGTTTTTCCTAATATCCAACCTAAACCTCCCCCACTGCAACTTGAGACCATTACTCCTCATTCTGTCATTTGCTACCACTAAGAACAATCTAGATACGTTCTCTATGGAACCCCCTTTCAGGTAGTTGAAAGCAGCTAACAAATCCCCCCTCATCCTTCTCTTCCGCAGACTAAACAATCCCAGTTCCCTCAGCCTCTCCTCATAAGTCATGTGTTCCAGTCCCCTAATCATTTTTGTTGCCCTCTGCTGGACGTTTTCCAATTTTTCCACATCCTTCTTGTAGTGTGGGGCTCAAAACTGGACACAGTACTCCAGATGAGGCCTCACCAATGTCGAATACAGGGGAACGATCACGTCCCTCGATCTGCTGGCAATGCCCCTACTTATACAGCCCAAAATGCTATTGACCTTCTGGAAACAACAGCACACTGTTGACTCACATCCAGCTTCTCGTCCACTGTAACTCCTAGGTTCTTTTCTGCAGAACTGCTGCCTAGCCATTCGGTCCCTAGTATGTAGCGGTGCATGGGATTCTTCCTTCCTAAGTGCAGGACTCTGCACTTGTCCTTGTTGAACCTCATCAGATTTCTTTTGGCCTAGTCCTCTAATTTGTCTAGGTCCCTCTGTATCCTATCCCTACCCTCCAGCGTATCTACCTCTCTTCCCAGTTTAGAGTCATCTGCAAACTTGCTGAGGATGCAATCCACGCCATCCTCCAGATCATTATTGAACAAAACCGGCCCAAGGACTGACCCTTGGGGCACTCCACTTGATACCGGCTGCCAACTAGCCATGGAGTCATTGATTACTAGAAACCTCCTTCATCAAACCCTGACAAGGGGATGCAAGGGGTGAATAAGGGTACCCCAACAGCCCACAGTAGTTTACTACCACTGCAGGGGCAAAGGAAACATAAAGAAAGACTATCCATACATGGACTGCAGGTTCACAGAGTTCTGTGGGTGGGCAGGTGTAAAAAGTAGGTCTGGGATAAAGACAATTCCTGTCAGAATAGGCTGGAGAACAACAAGGGGAGTGGTAGACTTGGCAGCTGCATGTTCCCTAGTCTGAAGTATGTTGATTAGGCCACAGTGGCCATGGAGAGGGGGTGATAATAACCATCTATTGTGTACATGGGGGAGGAAATACTTCCTCCCATTAGGAAGATTTAAGTGGCAGACAGCAGGAATAGTAAAGTCATTATACTATTCATTCATGATTGGAACAGACTGGACTCCATTTACCTTGAGTAAGGAGGACTCAGTATGGAGGGAAAAATCAAGAATCTTCCAGAGGCTGTGTGAGATGATCTCAGACATAGAGGAATGAGCCCAGAAAGTACAAAATGCTGGAGGACTTGTGAGGGGGGAGGAGCAGAATTTGAGAAGAGATCAGTGATTTAGGCAATACTAGGTCAGGACCTCCTAAAGGAGAAGCAGGGCGGAGGCTTTATGGCTGACTGGAGAAACAAGCCTTGAAGAGAGGGAGAAGGGTCTCTTAAGGAGACCTTGATGGGTGAACTTTCACCAATATCTTGCCACTTGCTCAGGACTAAGTCATGGGAGGAGAGGGATACCAACCTTCTGACTCTGGAGGGACACCTTACTCTAATATGTCCAAGCCAGAGGCAAAAGAAACCAAAGCTAAGATCAGTTGGGTGTGATTGGTGTGATGATCTATGAGCCGAGATAGAGCTGTGGCGGAAATCTCCACCCTCAAAGTGTACTTTTTGTAGGTGGAAGGGAGGGGCCCATGGAAGGCCAATCTGAAAGGGCATGAGAAATCTCAGTAGAACCCCAAACCCATAAAGAGGGTTGGGCTCAAACAGTGAAGAAGATTCCTCTGGTAGGGAAGAAAAGGTCTCAATTGAAATAGGGGAGGAGGTATGTCTCAGAGTGCTAGCAAAGCCTGATCATTAGCATTGCTGCAGCACAGAAAAGGCTGCAGGCTCACCTGGGAACAATTAAACACTTTATTTTGGGGGATTACAAGCACTTGGGTGATAATTACTAGACTACTGAAACAGTAAGTGGGAGGATATTAGTGGGAGGAACAGGAAGCAGGAGGGAGGAGCTCAGAGGGCAAGCTGTACAAAGGAGAGAAGCTATGCAGAAAGCTCCTGCTGCAGTATGTCTATGTCTAATTCTGTTTGCAAAAGAACTGTGGAATAAAAAGTACACACGGTGAAAGAGAAACAGGCTGGGTGTGTTTATGACCATGAAATTACAGACACCGGATAGACAGTGCAGCTCAACTGGATAGCTGAAGAAGTTCCATGTGATGAAGAGGAATTGAAAAATAATTTAACTAAATGAAAATACAGGGGAATTTTGGACAGGCTAAATATAATTACTAAAGTTGGAATTTGACCAGAACATATTGACTACACTTGCAAAAAAAAGGGCCATGGGACCATTTACTGAACATGAGCGGTCAGGGCCTTCATTCTATATCTCATCTAATGGCAGATGCTCCAGCAACAGAGTGCCCCTGAGCACTGTGTAGGGACATTGATTCATTATTGACTGTTGAACAAGAGTATCACCTACTGAATCCCAAACATCATTTCTTGCATCTATGATTTCTATGGAAGACTCCCACTTATGAAATCTGAGAAGATCACAGCCCAAGTAATGTAGTTGTGATTTTCTCATCTCTAATAAGCCAACAGGATCAGACATAGTTGGTACTTGGCTGGGTAAGTTATAAAAGAAAAACAAAATCCTAGTTAATCATATTTCACAAGAGAGTATGATGGATAGTGAAATAGAGTTGCTGTGTGATATGACGTAAGAATGCCAGATACAGTGGATCCAGTTAACAATTCTTCCTGTTAATAGCAGATAAGAGAATATTTATAATGAGGAATTCTGCTAGAACTGGTAATATCTAACTGCTAGGATAAAGGCAAAAGAAAACTTTTAAAAGTGCCCGTTATTTGTCACCCTAGTAATTCAGAAGTTAACTTGAATCACCACTGATGCAGGTGAAGAGACATACAACAGCAACTTAAAATGAGTTCTCTTATTCTGATCCACTCAGCTATTCCACTATAGAAAGCTAAAGCACATCCCAAAATGCAAAGACACCTACTTGGTCTCTGTGTTCCAAAATCATCACAAAGGCCCTGATCCTGCACCATTAAACTCAGTGGAGCTGTGCCATTGATTTCAGTGAGTATAGAAGCAAGCCCAGAATGCTTATTGCAGTTCCACACACCAATGTAAACCTTGTTGCAGCAGAATCTAAGGGCACATTTCATATATGACTGCAGAGAAAGCCCACTCAGAATGGAGGACAGGAGTGTTCATGTAGAATTTATACTACAAAAAAAAAGTCCTTACTCTATGCCTCAATGTGAATTCATCAATTTAACTTACACTTAAATGGAAAATCGCTATACAAAGACCATAAAAATGTATTACGTTATCAATTGAAAGGTTTACACTGCTGGCAAGCTCAGGGAAAACATACCTTTCACCATCACAAGCCTGAGTGAACTGCATTATGAAGGATCCCATATATATCTTTAACTTTTGTACATGGCAATTCTCTTCTCATGTGTTCTTAAATCAAGTGAGAGATGGAAAGGTGGATGAAGAAGTGCAGAGAAAGGTAGAGAATGGAAAGGAAAGGGGAAAAGGAACAGTGAGAAAGAAAAAGTGTAAAAAAATTAAAAACTGAAAGAAAAAAGTTAGGAATGAATAAGAGAAAAGGAAAACAGAGATGCAGATGGGAAGAAGAAAGGGGCAAGGTGCTCATTGGGAAAATGAATTACATATGTGTCTCAAAAAAATGGTTTTAAAGGAAAAACCATTTCAAACCAATTGGTTTCCCAAGTAATTACTATTTTCACAGTGCCATGAGATGAAAGCGGAGGAAAGGAATGGGAAATATCGAGAGGAAGACTAACACGATGTTATTTACCACATCAATAAGAGCAAAATCTCTGTGCAGCAAATCTCTGGCTTTGCATAGTGCTAATAAGCTGTCCACTATGCTCTACCCTATGTCCATGACCACTGTTGACAGTGGACAATGGTGTCATCTGGCTCTCCTTTTCATCATACTAACAGTCTCACACGTGACAAAAGGCTTAGAGCTCCCTTGAGAGGCTTTAAATAATGTTTTGTTGTGTTGTTTTCTAATGAATGTTGAGGTGGGGAATATGAGGTGCATATTGTCTTCCACATAGCCACAATTCTATTATAAAAAGATCATAGACTCGTAGGACTAGAAGGGACCTTGAGAGTCCAATCCCCTGCACTCATGGGAGGACTAAGTATTATCTAGGCCATAGAATCATAGAAGATTATGGTTGGAAAAGACCTCAGGAGGTCATCTAGTCCAACCCCCTGCTCAAGGCAGGACCAACACCAACTAAATCATCCCAGCCAGGGCTCTGTCATGCCTGGCCTTAAAAACCTCTACAGATGGAGATTGCACCACCTCCCATGATAACCCATTCCAGTGCTTCACCACCCTCCTAGTAAAATAGTGTTTCCTAATATCCAACCCAGATCTCCCACACTGCAACTTGAGACCATTGCTCCTTATTCTGTCATCTGCCACCACTCAGAACAATCGAGCTCCATCCTCTTTGGAACCGCCCTTCAGGTAGTTGAAGGCTGCTATCAAACCCCCCTCACTCTTCTCTTCTGCCAACTTAACAAGCCCAGTTCCCTCAGCCTCTCCTTGAAAGTCATGTGCCCCAGCCCCGATCATTTTTGTTGCCGTCCACTGGACTCTCTCCAATTTGTCCTCATCCTTTCTGTTGTGGGAGACCCAAAACTGGACACAATACTCCAGATGTGGCCTCACCAGTGCCAAATAGAAGGAAATAATCACTTCCCTCAATCTGCTGGCAATGCTCCTACTAATGCAGTCCAATGTGCCTTCTTGGCAACAAGGGCACACTGCAGACTCGTATCCAGTTTCTCATCCACTGTAATCCCCACCATCCCTGACAGATGTTAGTCCAAACTGCTCTTTAAAATCTCCAGTGATGGAGATTACACAGCCTCCCTCGACCATTTATTCCAATGCTTAATCACCATGGCAGTTAGGAAATTTTTTCCTAATGTCCAACCTAACCCACCCTAACCTAACCCCTACAATTTGAGCCCATAAAGGTGGTCCCAGTTTCTACTCATTTTGGAAACTCTTGTAGTACCAAAGTTTTATGGTATGAGTGAAAAATGGAAACTTGTACTCAATTCTCAAAAAGAAAAGGAGTACTTGTGGCACCTTAGAGACTAACAAATTTATTAGAGCATAAGCTTTCGTGAGCTACAGCTCACTTCATTGGATGCATTCCTCATTATACTCATTATACTATTATATGCATTATACTCAATTCTGAACTTCCAATATTAATTAGCTTGGAATTGTCACCTACTCATTTTATTAATGCAAGTTTAAGAGTGAGAAGTTGTCAGTGGCATTTAATACCGTTGGTTTCTAGGGAAACTGAGGTAACATTAGTGGTGGAGAATGCAGGCAACCACCGTTAGGGTACACCAGTGAAAGGGGCGACATGGAGTAGAGAGTCTGCGGTGCCTGCTCCCCCTTCCAGGTACACTAGAGGAAAGGGGTGACACAGGATAAGAGAGCGTGTGCTGTGCCTGCT
Source organism: Dermochelys coriacea (assembly GCF_009764565.3). NCBI lineage: Eukaryota > Metazoa > Chordata > Testudines > Dermochelyidae > Dermochelys > Dermochelys coriacea. The sequence goes on along the minus strand of NC_050074.1, from coordinate 101,793,856 downwards.
CCCCCTTCCTGATTTTGGGCATAATGCCGCTGTTTAGAAAGGGAAAGAGCCCCCCCAAATCCACAATGGAGAGGAAAGTGGCAAAATTGCCCCTCCTCCTCATCTGGGCACACTCCAAGGGTGTTGACCCATGGGTCCCAGGGGCGGTTTCATCAGGGGACACTAAGGTGGACGTAGAAAATACATACCAGAAATATTGTGAGTTTTATCATCTGGATTCAAAGACTAAGAATTGGGCGGTGGCATGGTTGTTGTGGCAAACTTGTTGTGCTTGGCAAACTGCTAAAGCTGATTATAGTTCTGAAACTATGCAAGTGAGGCAAGAGTTGGAGCGAGTAAGGGCAGAAAGGGATACGTAGAAGGCACAAGAGCAAGCGGCATGGGCAAGTTGTCAGCAGCTAGCAATCTCTGCCATCAAGGTGACGGAGAGAGCTGACAGGCCGAGGAAGAGAGGGAACAATCTAAGGAGTTGGAGGTCCCGGTGGAGTGTTTGCGGGGATTGGTGTTAGAGCTGGGGACCCATCTGGGCAGGAGATCAGCAGAACCCCAAGGACTGGGGACAAAGGCACCACTCCAATATGACCCCAGAGACTGGGACGGGGACATATGGTATGACCCTGACTTGGGGTGGCCGCCAGATGGGCTGGGATCTCAGCCATGGTGACATCGGTTAACTTTCCAGCACAGCCCCCCGGCCCAGGGAGGAAGCCCCAGACCCGTAAGTGGGGTAACTATGCAGGAAATAGCCTTGACCCCTGTGAAGATAATTTCTCTGGCTCAAGGGTTAGGGCCAGCCAAGGCTAGCACTTTCTTGGAATGGGCATATCAGTTTCTGATGGCGATAGATGATCAGGAGTTAAATCCAGAGGAGGTTAGGAAGCTGTTGAGGACGGCATCCACCATACCGGGGTGCAATACAGGAATCGCACTGCAAACACAGGCAGCCGGACGGTGGCAGTCCTGTTCACGCTGGTTCACAACTTGGCTCAAGGAGAGGCAGTGCAGGAGGTCAGCCACCAGTAGGCAACAGGCTCCCCCACTCCGGGGGAGTCCCCATACATCTTTGTGGAGAGAATGGTATTAGTGGGATTGTTAACTGGGCAGTATCTGGCTCGTGCCCATGGGAAGCGATCTCCAGGACCCTGTCCAAGATTGTGGTTCCAATAGCTGAATTAAGGCTTATTGCAACAATGTTGCCCAAAGATGTTCAGATGGCTATGGGAGTGTGGAGATAGGGAGAGCCCCTAGACATATCATACCTTAAGGAAGCAGCACACCAGGCCACCAGAGTGGTTGGTCAGCCTGGAGCTGGGGCTCCTGCTCCCGTCGCTACAGCTGCAGCCCCAGGGACTCGATAAAGGCGCCTCCGATCGGACACCCGTTGGCTCCACACACTGTTGTGGATGGCCTTAAAGGACCGGGGGAACCCATGGGCCAATGGGATGGGAAGCGCACAGAATTCCTAGCACTCTGTTGTATTCAGCTAGGGTTGAAGCTCCTGGAGCCAGGGGGAAATATTGGGGCCAAAAAAGCAACCTCAGATTAGGGGGGCCCTTACTCCCTGAATTTACTGGGAGAGGAAAGCACCCAGGGATGGACCTGGGTGGGACCTCTTCAGGTAGATTCGGAAGGAAGGTTGCGGGTACGCCTTCAAGTGTGGGGGGGGGCATATGAGAGCCCTGAGACATCTGAACTAGATTTCATGGCACATGTGGGCACTGGCGCAGCTGTCTCACTGCTTCCCTGGCCCATGTCGGGACTGCAAACCCACTGATCCAGGGATTTGATTGCACCTTGGTGCAGGGACAAGTGGTGGGACTACTGGTCACCCGGATGGGGAATCTTACCCAAGGATGACCCCGGATTTATAGCCCCACAACTACAGAACCATAGATTGGGCATAGATTGCTTGTGGGAGGGAGGAACAGTGGTTAATTGCGCTAACAAAGGTTTATGGAGGACCCCAAAGAAAGACTGGACCCCTGAAGTAAGGAAGGGAGATACCGGATTGCTGAAGAATAGTATGTTGGGAGTGGCGGCAGTGACCGGGGATAGCAAGGAGGAATGAAGGAAGCGCTTTCCCCAGGCATGGGCAGCCCACAAGCTGGACTGTGGTAAATAGACTGGGGAACCAGTGAAAATAGAAAGATCAGTGGTCCCCCCACAGAAACAATATCCTATCCCCACTCTGGCACACCAGGCTGTAGCAGAGATACTTAGAGAGCTGGAAGGGCAGGGAGTAGTGAAAAGAACAACTTCCCCCTTTAACTCCCCAATATGGCCTGTGAGGAAAGCTGATGGTGTCTCATGAAGACTGACTGTCAACTATTGGAGAATCAATGTGATGACCCTCCAGTGGGCGCCAATAGTCATGGACATGACCCAGGTGTTGCAAGACATACCAAGGGAAGCTAAAAGATTTTCTGTATTGGATTTATCTGTTTCTTTGCTATCCCGCTTGAGGAAGGATCACAGGACTAATTTGCATTCCATGTGGACAGGGTACAGTATTGCTTTACCTGTGTATCCCAGGGATTTCATAGCGCTCCTGCTATTGCTCATAAGGTAGTGACCCAAATATTAGAGCATCTTCCTCCAGGCAACAAGGGGGGGTAGTCTCATATGTGGATGATATCCTGATAATGGGAAGTGGGTCCAGCGGGGACAGCTAAAGCATGTAGGGGGAACCACACTGACTCCATGTTCCTCTCTACAATAGCCTACGGTTTACAATGTTTAAGTCTTTTTCACAGCTTCTGTTTTTCAGAGCACCAGAAAGAGCTGGTACAAGCTGAAGGACAATTGAAACATACCATAGTGCATCATTGCAACAAACTTCTACGTCTTATGTTCTGTGTTTCATGTTTGTCTTGTAGCACTTGTCTCATTGCTAGCATTATGGTATATGGTGTTTGGGAAAAGGGAAGATACTGCATTAGGCGGGGAACAGCAACAAATCATACTCACAGCCCTTTTTTAACTCTAACCAGACCCCTCCGTCTCCTTTGCATCCTGCCAAATTTTCAATCACACACCTATCACCGTGGTGGCCACCTCTATCCAAAAGCCTGTGATACATCAACCTTTTCACTATCTCGCCAACGAATGCTCTGATTTTCATCTAAATGTAGTACATGAGAATGGCTGTTTGTCACTCATTGTTACATTCTCCGGTCAACATTTTGATATGTACTTCTGTTATTGTGGACATGCTACATATAATGAAAATCCAGAATTGTTCCGGCAATCCAAGTACTGGCATGGATGAACAGAGGCATGCCGTCCCCCTTTGGATGGTCACCACAATTTGGATGACCCAGGGGCAGGAAATGTTATGTAAAGCTTCCACTCAATCCCGCAGAATGTGATTGTAAAATCTGTAACTTTTCAGTCACTGCTAGTATGATCATTAAGTTCTGTAACCTTTTGCAAACTTTGTAACTTTAGTTACCGTTAGCATAGCCTTTTAAGCTTTGTAACTCTTGCAAGCTTTGTTACCTTTTCAGTTACCACTCGTATAAACCTCCAAGCTTTGCAATACCCCATCACACAATCAGAGAGAGTGTGAACAAGGGAATGTGTGGGTGAGATAAGGGAATGTGAACAAGGGAGTTTACGTGGAACTGGGCGGAGAGGAACTGCAAGGAGAATAGAGCCCGGAGTGTCTGATGTAATCTGTCCTGAGAAGGAAATCATGGGGTGCTGTAAAGAAAAGAAGAACCTGGTATGTATGAAAGGAATGAGGCCTGAGAACGCTTCTTGGTGACGAACACAGAAGGGAAACTCAGTGTATGTGACGGGAGCCGCCCAGTTCCAGCACAAGGAAGAAGGCACGCACACAAGCCCCCTGCTTCTTGACCTGCTCGCTGGCCCAGATCCGTGACCGCAGGCAGACACCAGGGTTTCTGGGGAAACTGAGGTAACAATAGGTGACATGACAGACTCTGAAAGCAAAGGGAGGGGAAGGGTTTAATATTTAAAAAAATCATTCCATAGTTAGTCTTGATGAGTTTGTATGATATACTGTGAAAAGCTCTGTTTGCATAGTTTTAATACCATCTACACAAAGACAACCCAAAACAAAATCAGTTATAGTTTAATTTAAGCACTTTTTTGCCCCAAAAGGTGATTATTTACCCAATATATTATAAGGATTATTCACATGAATAAGGGCTGTTGGATCAGGTTCTTCAGAGTTATGAAGAATGGGGTATTAGGTAACAGAAAATATTACAATGCCTTTATATAATCAACAGTGCAGACTCATCAGGAATACTGTGTGCAGTAATAGTCACCCCATAGGGTTCGGAGAAGGATGACAAGAATGATCAGGAGCATGGGAAAGAGATTGAGAAGATTGCAGTTGTGCCTTAGAAAGAAGAAATACAAGAAGTATATAGAAGATAAATTGGGAATTTCTTTTCCCCCTGTATCATAATACAAGAATGAAGAGGCAATCAATGAAATTAAAAGATGGCAAATTCAAAACTGATAAAAGGAAATACTTTTTCATAAACACATAATTAGACCATAAAACTCATTGGCACAGGAAGTCATTATAGCAAGATTCAAATAGGGATTGGGCATTTATATGAAAAAAAACCATGGAGAGTTACTATTAATTATAACAAACATTTTGAAGAGCTATTAAACCTCATGCTTCACACCTTAAGCCAACCTCTGACTCAGGGTAAGACCTAGTGTGGGGGGTGGATTTCCCAAAAAGCTGCCTGGTGTGAGTTTCTTATATGTTCCTCTGAAGTATCTGGCACATGCCATTATGGAAGACAGGCTACTGGCCTAGATGGACCTTGAGTATGATCCAGTGTGGCAATTCCTATGTTCTGTAGCAATAGTTTTCTAAAAAATAATTGGTTTGGAATTGTAAATTTGGAATTATGACCTCTCATATTGTTAAATAAAAAGCCATTTTGGAGTTGTACAAGCACATAACAGCATTTGAAATCAGTAAGCATCTTTTATTTTCTTCACTCACACGATCTAAAGAACAACCACATAAAAACTGTTAACATAACCTTTGCTAGACAGAGACTTTGTGTAAATGTAGTATAAATGCTTAATGGATTTCTACTACAGAATTATAAACTTATGAAAATAAAGGTTCATACTGGACATACTGACAGTATAACTATCACAGCACTATTGGCTGCCATTAAAAAACGTATATAGTAAAAATTCCCTAAACCAAATTCTCTTCCAAAGCAGTGTCCATAATGACACTCATGGACTGAAAAGAGACTACAACATCACTGCTGGCTTCTCTATCACAAGGTTCTTTCAGGGCTGGCAACCTTCCAGTAACGTGCCCAAGTTTAGAAGGTTTCAGCAGCCACGTTAGTCTGTATTAGCAAAACGCAGGAGTACTTGTAGCACCTTAGAGACTAACAATTTTATTAGAGCATAAGCTTTCGTGAACTACAGCCCACTTCATCGGATGCATAGAATGGAACATATAGTAAGAAGAAATATATATACATACAGATAAGTTGGAAGTTGCCATACAAACTGTGAGAGGCTAATTAGTTAAGATGAGCTATTATCATCAGGAGAAAAAAAACTTTTGTAGTGATAATCAAGATGGCCCATTTAGACAGTTGACAAGAAGGTGTGAGGATACTTAACTTTAGGGAAATAGATTCAATATGTGTAATGACCCAGCCACTCCCAATCTCTATTCAAACCCAAGTTAATGGTATCTAGTTTACATATTCATTCAAGCTCAGCAGTTTTTCCTTGGAGTCTGGTTTTGAAGCTTTTCTGTTGCTAAATTGCCACCCTTAAATCTTTTACTGAATGGCCAGAGTGACACCATCATAGGACCTAATCACATTAGCACCATCAGGGGTTCGTTCACCTGCACATCTTCCAATGTGATATATGCCATCATGTGCCAGCAATGCCCCTCTGCCATGTACATTGGCCAAACTGGACAGTCTTTATGCAAAAGAATAAATGGACAAAAATCTGACATCACGAATCATAACATTCAAAAAGTGGTAGGAGAACACTTCAACCTCTCTGGCCACTAAGTAAAAGATTTAAGTTTTATTTGTTAAGATAAAATTGTTAGTCTCTAAGGTGCCACAAGTACTCCTGTTCTTTTTGCAAGTTTAGAAGGCAATTCTTTCCTCCAGTTCTTTTTCACATCCCTCAGGAAAACTGCATGAAGAAGTCACAGCTTTTGTTGGTTATAGTACATCAAGATTCAGGAATAGCTACTAATTATAACATTTGTAATTATTTCTAGTTTTAATTTTAATAATGACTCTTCATGGTTCTGTTGACCAGAGGGAAATTTTAATCCCAAATGTGCCCAAGTGTCAAAATTGCCATTATCCTGCAGAAAAAAAGGCTTTTAGAAGGTGGTAAAGTTTACTTATTGAAAATTAGAAATGAATATTAATTGTCAGATCTCCATCTGAGATTAAATCCTTTTATTTAACACCGGTTGAAAGTGTAAATTATTCAAATGTTTACATTTGAATGGCTGCTGTACTCTAATGATTCCATTTTCTACAGTGTATTAGTGGTAAGATAATGAAAAGCTTCATAAGAATGGAGTGTTAAACAACTAACTTCAGCTTTTCACAACAGAATAAAAAGACTGTGTGGCTCAGTCAATTAAGGGCTGGATCATGCCGCTACTGAAGTCAAATGGAGAAGAATCAGTCCCCCCCTGACCCCATCTTTGACTTTTTACTGGGTTGCCCAGCTGCACATCTTACCAAACCTGGATTCTTCCTATACCTCTCTTTCCTCGTACTACCAATATCATCCTTATCTCACAACAAGGATATCAGTGGGTGAAATAGTGGCTCCCCTGTAGTCAATGGCAAAATTCTTATAGACTTCAACAGAGACAGGATTTCATCCAATATCTCTTCCAAGTGGGCTTGACACCATAATATTCCCATTCACCACTCTGGAAAGACTTTCTCTTCTCCATGTTTAGAAATAGGAGGAAGTGCTCTCCCAAAGTAGCAACCTTTCTTCCTCTACTCTACCTCCAACTTCTTCTGAGAGCACCATCCAGCTCCCACTGAAGTCAGTGGTATTCTTTCCCTATGGATCTGACCCTAAATGATAATCGGAGGAGACAAGCTGGAGCCAGAGCTTATGAGGAGAGCTATCCATTTAAAGAACATTATTGTTCTTAGGATGTGCTGACCTTTAAAAAGTAGGCTTGTTACACTGTCAAGCTGGGAATGAAATTGGGGAGGGCTTAAAGCTGACCAGCACAGGATTTATATAAAATAATGTTGCCTCAAAATATGTATACTTCAGTCTCACCTCTGAAGTGAAGGGATGGAAATGTTGGATCATTAACAAAGACATCCTTCCACCAAAATATCCAGCAGTCATTGGGATTGACTAAACAGATTAAATGCTAAATTAATTAACAAAACACAAATGATTATAAGCAGCCTCATAAAAATCCTTTCAGTATCAATTGCTCAACATCAATCTCTTGACTGATGTCATAATTTCACAGCCTGTCTAGTCACCATACAGTCTAATGTAGACAAGATCTGAGTTTCTCATGTTAAAAAAAATAAGCAGAAAAATAATGTTTTAAATGGTTCAAGCCATATTTACAGGGAATAAGGCTCCCTTCTAACACTCTTCTGCTGCTCTCTGGCCATGCTGTATCACACCTATTAGCATTCCAGCTCAAATCTTCACTTGTGTCACTTCTATTGTGCACAATTGTTGTGTATTGTAGCTTCCTTTTTTTTTCTGCCAGAATAATTTTTTAAATACACAAAAGTTATACTCAAGGGCAAGTTTTCCTTGAGCAACAGTACATATCTCACTTTTATTGTGATGCACAAAGCCTTTAGATTCATGTCCTTTTACTGCTCAAGAAGTGTATTAATGGCCCAGTAAAGCATATTCTAGAGTGCATTCATATTAATACAATATAGTTCTTCGGTTTTTATACTTCTTAGGAAAAAATAATTGTTTTTGTATCATTCTGCTAGGAAATGTATTTCATGAGGTGAAGGGGAATAAAGGCTTAAGGGAGAAGAATCAATTTTTTTTTAATATTCACATTACATTTCTAGAATGATTTATTTTTACTTATTTATTTTTAATTGTTGCGCCATGTTACCTTCTGTTTTAAACCCTGTTCAATCCTGTAACACAGCTGAACTGCTGTCTTCAGCAGCTGTTCACAGGTAGTCAAGTCCCTGTCAGGGATCATTGTCTATTAAAAGGTCTAGTTCAGGTGATAAACAGTTCTTGATTTAGCTTCTTAGTAGAAAAATAATTTGAAAGAGGCTAGGAGTTTATTTTAAAATAACGGCTTTTTCCTTTCTTCTTGCTAGCTTGCAGCTTTCAACAGCACTTCACCAGTGGCCAACTTGCTTTCAACTTAGAGTTTTCAAAGAAAAATAAATAAAACTGAAGATTTAAGGAGAAAACTACAAGCTTTAACCATGCTTTCTGCTATTAAAGTGTGTTCACAGATGCCTTCAAAATCTCTAGAAATAGTGGGACATTATTTTTACTATAATTCCCTATATTTTTTCTTCACAAGTAATTAAAATGCATTTTCTAGCAGTTCACTTCAACTCCCATGAAAATTCTGGGCTCACTCATGCTCACATTGAAGTCAATGAGAGTTTTGCCATGACTGGTTTATTCACTGGTGAATAAAGGATTTTTAGATAAACAGATCAAACCCTTAGTATGTGTGCATTCACGATGTTAGAGACAGATGGCTAGATGATGCTGTAGTATAAGGGTTACCAGGTCCAGACACACGCACTGATCGTTGGAGCCTTAGGCGCATGGGATCCCAAGTAACAAGTGAGTGCTGAGAGAATGCGGAATTGGTCAATGCTGCACTCGGCTGATGCGGCAACTCATGGTGCTGGATGCCATCAGGTGGTCAAGCTTTAACCATGCTTTCTGCTATTAAAGTGTGTTCCACAGATGCCTTCAAAATCTCTAGAAATAGTGGGACATTATTTTTACTATAATTCCCTATATTTTTTCTTCACAAGTAATTAAAATGCATTACTTCACAAGTAATTAAAATGCACACCACCAGATATCGACAATACCAGGAGGGATGAGCTGGAGTGCCAATGAGAAGCGCAGTCAGTAAAGGAATTGAAATACTTTCCTCATGGATTGTATTTTCTAAATGGACTACCTACCTACCTAATTCTCAGTGACTGAGGGATAATCTCATCTCATTGATATATTTTGCTTTCCACAATCAAATCTCTGTACAACAGATTCTAATATCTAAACTGTACTGTTAAATCTATTGACCTAAGGTGTGGGTTATTGCTGATTATGTACACTATGCATCATATGACTTTTAAAAACACACTTTTCATTTGTGGATAATCTAAACACTATACCCTGATGTACAAGACACTCTTTTCTCAACCTATGTATTATATAATTTTTTAACATTAGCTTTAATAAAAATTTTAAATTTCCAGGTGGTTATAAGAAAAGGAGTACTTGTGGCACCTCAGAGACTAACAAATTTAATTGAGCATAAGTTTTCATGAGCTACAGCTCACTTCATCGGATGCATTCAGTGAATCCGATGAAGTGAGCTGTAGCTCACGAAAGCTTATGCTCAAATAAATTTGTTAGTCTCTAAGATGCCACAAGTACTCCTTTTCTTTTTGAGAATACAGACTAACATGGCTGCGATTCTGAAACCTTGTCATAGGTGGTTATAGTGTACTGTTAATAATAATAATAATAATTATTATGATTACAACAATGTGTAACCCACTGATCCCACCCCCATTTTTGTCCTTTGACTGCAGAGGTGTTAATGAGCCTTGAATGGTCCCTTAGAATATGTGCTAACAATCTAACAATCTGTTCCACATATTTCAGAGTAGCAGTCGTGTTAGTCTGTATTCGCAAAAAGAAAAGGAGTACTTGTGACACCTTAGAGACTAACGAATTTATTTGAGCATAAGCTTTCATGAGCTACAGCTCACTTCATCGGATGCATTCAGTGAATCTGATGAAGTGAGCTGTAGCTCACGAAAGCTTATGCTCAAATAAATTTGTTAGTCTCCAAGGTGCCACAAGTACTCCTTTTCTTGTTCCACTTATGAGGCTCCGAGTACCTTTCCTAGACCTAAGGAAGAGCTCTTTGTTGCACAAAAGCATCTCTCACCAACAGAAGTTGGTCTAATAAAAGATATTACCTCACCCACCTTGTCTCTCTAATATTCTGGGACAAACACGGCTACAACAACACTGCACATGTCTACGGACATTTTCTAGTGCTACAATTTTAGCTTATATGGATATATGGCCATGTTTAAATCCTCATCAAACATAAATATCTAACATTGCCATATCATTACCATACTATCTCATTTGCTTACTAGGTATCAACACATCTAGGACCTGATCCTCATTAAAGGTAGCAGAATAGAGCCCCCAGTCTGTTCATCTGGTGGTCTATGAGAATGACGTATTCAGACGTACTAATTATTTGGATAGTCAATGTAGTACTGTACAATATATAAAGTAAACCATACTTCTGAGAAAGGAAAAGAAAAAATATGAACTCAGAACGAGCAAATCAGAAAGTTACATATACATCTGAAGCAAATGAGAAACACTCATTGCTCCATCATAAAACAATCTGAGCAGTTTTCTCCTACATTTCTTATGTGACTGAACAAGCATTCTCTTGTTTCAACTCGACTTTCCAAATCAGCCACATATGTGGGAGATTGGAGGATGAATCTGACCTTGCTCCCTTTGATGATAACAGGATCAGAGTCATAAAAATACCTGGGCTTTTTTTTTAAATATAACAGTAATTTTTCCTTTACAGCATATTTATAAATGCTTTGAAATGCTCAGTGGATGCAAGTAAGCCTACAAATTCTTTTAAAGGAGAGGGAGGGGACAGAAGATATATTTCTAATCATATCACATAATTATATTAAACTGGAGAAACTGTCAGGAAAGGGAAAAAAAATTTGTATAAAAATCTGAGTAAACAACAAGGAAAAGGCATTTGCCAGAACTTTTAACTTGTTACCAGCAACGTGGATTTATTTACCTTTGATATCTTAGATGGAATAGATGAAAATATTTATAATTAATAACAACTAAACCAACATTTTACTCTTTTTATTAATTTTTAAATTTAGAAATATTAAAAAACATGAAGCTGCAGTTATTTGGCAAGCTCCTTGCAGTGCACATAAATAAATCTCTTTTAGCAAGTCTCCAAGGTTTTTAGGCAAAACTTTGTGAATGCCAAGGCAGAAATCTAAAAAAAAATTCTGGTTTATTTGTCGAGCCAAAAAAAGTGGACAGCATGTCCAAAGTACAGTTTAAAGCATTATTTTTTGTACTAAAGAGAGAAGTGATGTGAGTTTTGAAATCAAGAATGTATGTAAGGAGCCTTCCAGTGCACCAGTATCCTGAGGTTTTTAACTCTTAATAGCAACATTCTTTTGGAGCTTATAAAACTCAGTTATGAGTGTTGCAGATGTGATGGTGACAAAAACCTTGTTTTTATTTTTAATCGCAGCCACTAAGGATGGTACAAATGTGCATATTTGATCAATTTACAAACAACTCTGAATTACTATAATGCCATCAGCCAAAGATGGTCCTAATTGTACATGTCAATATAGCTATTTGGCTAATTGATTTTTGGGACCTGCATGTTGGCTGTAAAAGCACTACCTATGTGCAGTACGTACAGTAGCTAGGACAAACTGTTGGGTAATCCAAACTCTACCTGCTGATGCTGATGCATTCTGATGTGTTTCACCAACTAGGGGTTTAGCCCCAAGCACCCTTCAGTGCTAAGTAAAACTCCAGTCAGTCCCAATAAATGTGCATGTTGTCAGGCATGTGTAGTGTAGGAGTGTGCTAGATGTTGATCTCCAGATATTGATAATTCCAGAAGATGGAATCAGTGGACTCTGTCAAATCCCATATTTTCCTCTTAGTATGGGCCACCATTGATTTCAATGGAGTGAATCAGGAAGTGAACTGGTACAAATGAGAGATGAATTTGGTCCTGTTTATCACTGTAGACTAGTTAGCAGAGAGAGGTCAGAGCACCTGGAAAAAGTAGATAATACTGGTATATCAGCAGGAGCAAGGGAATACCTGAAAATGAGGTGGTCTAGCCTATAACAGTACATACCCAGAAGGACCTGAATAATGGTCTAACAGAAGGGACAGTATTGTTACTATTACTTATTGGTATTACAGTAGTGCTTTAGACATCCCAATCAAAATTAGGTTCTGTTGTGTTAGGTACAGTACACGCACACACACATGTGAAGTTGTTGGTTCATGGTCTGTACAAGCTTGTGGGGTAGAAATGTATTCTTTCATTTATTGAGCCATCAAGTTTGCCTTTCTTTGTCATTCCTTAGACAATTCAGTGGTTATAAGGCTAATCAATACACCTAGGAGTACACACTAGTCAACATGTCCTTCTAATTGGTCATGGAGGGATGCCAAATACAAGCAGCAGGATAGCTTTTTGAAGTGCCTGTACTTCCCCTATGGCCTGCCCTCTTGCAGAAGAGCAGTGGCTTCCTGCAGTGAGGACAGGGACTTAGCACTTTGCCCTGTCCATTGCTTCTTTTCTTCTTCTCCTTGTAGGCCAGTCTGTGACAAAGGGAGGACAATTTTTGGAGTCTGGCTTCAGGCTCAGCTGTCTATTTTAAAGTTTTCTAGTGCACCTATCTCTGTTGTATCTTTCTAGTAAAATTGACTTTCCATGGGGCCTGCTTAAATTTTCAGATTTTTAACCACTGTGGGGTCACAGTTGAATCGCTAAAGAAGGCTTGTGTAAAATGGGTGAATTAATTATTGTGTTTCCACAATTAAAGATTCAAAGCACAGACCAGTTGAAAATTTGAGAATCTCAACTTTGAAATTCTTCAAACCTCAGCTTCTAGCAGACTTTTCTTTTATGCATCTCATCACCACGGGTGTCTTCTATTGATAATAACTGGAATAACTGTAAAGGTTTTTCTGTTGATACTGAAAAGTTAAAAAGCCTTCCACCGGCCCTAGAGTGTGTCAGAATCTAAAATAGAATTGAATGGGCCTCCATTTTCAGCCTTTTACTGTAAAAATAACATCACCACATTCTCTCTCAAGCTTCCAGATAAAACTGGCCTCACAGAAGATGACTTATTTTTTCTAACTTCAAGCCTTGCAAACTTACTATAATATCCACAAATCAAATTGTGTCCTTTCTGGTTCATGCATCATCACCAGTAATAGTATATCTCCCTTCATATTAGATAGAATATAATAGTATATCCCTCTGTATATTAGAAATTTTCTATTAAACACAGTAACTTGTTGCATGCTCTTACCTTAAGAGTTAGATTTAAGTTAGTTAAGGAATCAATCATTGTGAGATGGTGACATCACCACATCAGCCTCTTGGATAAAGTGAAATAATTTAAAGTACTTGTATAGCCATTAAGAAATATAACTTCTTGGGTATGTTTATGGTTAATTTGTGTTAACAGGTGGTTTGTATGTATTTATGTAAACAGAGTGATATGTGCAGGGTCTATCTACAGTACATTATGCAAGCCAACATTGGAATATACATGTACAATAATCACAGAAAGAAGAGTTTGTGTTCAGAATGTTAAAGAAGAGAGTTTTACAGTAACAGAGCTGGCAAAGATCCATGCTGAAATAATTTGGCCAAACCTGGATTCTGGTCTGGGTCATGTAATTCCTTTCTATTTCTATGTTATAAATTCATTTATATATAAATATTTATTTTATAATAAGGAACATTTGTGTCTCTGAGAAAAATGAAGACAATAAATCATAACTAGTGGATTTAGAAAAAGTACTAGTTTCTCATGGTTCTTTAAATCCCCAGCCAAGAATTTTAGTGAAATACTTGATACCTGGATTTACAGGGGCAACTGTACTTTTCCTCAGCCTTAAGCAAGCAAACAAAAGTCTTCCCTCGCGATTTGATGAGGCACTGTATCAGGACGTGTTATGAGAAGTGAGAAGAACATACATGTTACATTGTGCTTTCATGTGAAATATAGCTCACTGAATGTGTAATGGATGTACCTTATATTATAGTAAAGCAGATAATTTAATATTTCACATTATCTTTCATCTTTGTGCTGGGGTGTACCACATAGTTGGGTCCCGTGAGACCCTTCTGAAGCTTTGATAGGACTTGGATGAACCTGGCCAGTTCCAACATCATCTTACATTTCACTGTTGGAACTGCCAGGATAAATAAGTAGATGGGAAAGAGTATGAAATAGATGTAACTGGGCCCATAAGAAGGAAAAAAGGTATGGTAATCTTGGGTAAGAGGCCACACCACGGAAGTATAGAAGGCTGCTTTCCTGCCTGAACTTGAGAAAAGAGAGACCATTTAAACTTAGGATGAGTGCCCTTTGGTAAGGCAACCCCCATCTTTTCATGTTCTCTGTATATATCTATATATATCTATATATCTATCTTCCTACCGTATTTTCCACTCCATGCATCTGATGAAGTGGGTTTTAGCCCACAAAAGCTTATGCCCAAATAAATGTGTTTGTCTTTAAGGTGCCAGAAGTACTCCTTGTTCTTTTTCCTTTGGCAAAGTTTATCCAAGGTTTTTAAATAGAGATTTCTTTTTGTCTTGATTTTTTCACATATCTTTTTCAATGTTTTTGTCTGGCTGGTGGGTTTCGCCCACATGCTCAGCATCTAACTGATTGCTATATTTGGGGTCAGGAAGGGTCAGATTGACAGAAAACCTCAGGGGGGTGGGGTTTGCCTTCCTCTGCAGCGTGGGGCACAGGTCACTTACTGGTTTGAACTCAAGAAAATGGTGGGTTCTCTGTAACCTGAAGTCTTAAATTATGATTTGAGGACTTCTGGAACTGAGCCAGAGTTACTGGCTGGGTCAATTACAGAGTGGGTGGGTGAAGTTCTGTGGCTTGTGATGTGCAAGAGATCAGACTAGATGATCATGATGATTATGAAAGAAGCATTCATCTTATTGAATTATAATATAGCAGACAATGAAAAACC